>NC_134697.1:77164545-77464545 GCF_050947455.1 Rhinoderma darwinii
TCATTATTCAACGTGCAAATGATACTATGTACAGCTTTAAAGGGATTATACTATATGTTGTATATAGTTCATGTATTTTATATACTTTATTCTATTATGTATATGTGTTGTATGAGAATTCTGTATTAAATATCATGTTGTTTATTTAGCTTACCATACCTACATTATTTTGGACATGCCAGATATTAAGTTAATGCTTTGTTGTACATATGTTGTTAATATGCATATATATATATATATATATATATATATATATATATATATATATATATATATATATATATATATGTATATATATATATAGATATATATATAGATATATATACCCTAACTGTTTCCATATTTTAGATGTTGTATATTACATGTTGCATACTACATGTTGTATTATCCCAAATTATTAAAATGTGTATATATGTTGGATATTAAATTCATAATAAATATTTAAAACTATGTTGAGTATATGTGTTTTAAATGTATATAACGTTGAATATCTAGTGCATTCAATATTTGTTGTAAAGTAAGTGTATATAATATGTGAAAATTATATATCTAGTGGATACAATATGTATACTATGGTTAGATACCATATACTGAGTATACAATTAATGGTATATAATGTTTGTGTTGTCAACAGTATGTTATATAATGAATATACAGAGTATTATATTTTATAGTCTACATTTTCTACGGATTTATACTGAAATTTATATTAATACACTTTTTGTTTTTTATTGCTTTTTTTATGAACAATAACACTGAAGTTTCTACTTAGATGGTCATAGATGATTGATGTAATTATTATAACAGTAATGGAACCAAAATAATCAGTTTCTGAACAATGGAAATATGCTCCATCATTACCATAATTTCTGTTTGATGGCAGTTACTTACAGAGAGCACCATTTATTCAACAACTGTCTGACTATTTTAATTGCAATCTCCATGTATGTATGTACTTTTTAGAATTATCTTTCCAATGCTGAAAAATATTGGAATGTTCCTATGAGCTATTGTTCTCTGTAAACAGCCATTTCTGGCTGTATATAGTGCTATTCAAGGAGATTACAGACATGGAGTCTAGAAAAATCCCTGCTTCCATGCTTACTACTCGTTCTGAGAACCTCTAGAAACATTTGTGAAGATTTGTATATATGTATGTGTGTGTGTGTGTGTGTGTGTGTGTGTGTGTGTGTGTGTGTGTGTGTGTGTGTGTATGTATATATATATACACACACACACACACACACACACACACATATATACAAATCTTCACAAATATATATAATTAGTGCTTCTTTAAACTTGTATGTCTTCGTGCATGCTAGCATGTGACTGCCCACTGACCATACACAAGCCTGTTAGTATTTGGATATGCAATTGAAATAATCTATATAAATACCTTCAGTTTTAAGAAGGCCTTGCAGTATTTTTTATTTTTTTTGCAGTACTAGAGTGAAGGGGCTTTTTGGTTCCTTTAAGACCTACTTACCCTAATCTTACAGGCTACCCTGCATCCATACTTGTGTGTCTATATGGTGTACCCGCCCACATACACATGTAATGAATGTCACTTTGCATACAGGCATTTTTTCCTCTTGAGGATCATTAGTGGAGGCACAGTAATTTATCTCCACACTCATCAGCAGCCCTCCACAGCCATTTATCATATGAGTGAGGTGCAGTAAAAGTGCAGAATGATCTATAATGATGTAATATATACATTAAAAGGGTGTATGGGTGATCAGAGTTTTGCTAAAAATGTAAAAGGCCCTCTTGATTGATAACAGGGTAGCTGTTTTTCCGCAGAGCCTGTCAGCTCTTGACACAATGCCTGAGTTATTAGGGCAGAGAAGGGCAGCCATAAATTTCCTGCGTCAGGCAGAAAGTCTCTTTATTGTCTGCATGATGGATTGGTCTCTGTACTAGACTCCAAATACTTCGTATCACCCTTAAATGGGAACACATTTTTCGTGGCCATAATTCATGTTTTTTAAATAGAAAGTTTGAAATGCCTGCCTATATTTCACCAGCCTGACATATTTATGAATCACTCCCTGCATGCAAATATAATTATTTAAAACACTGAGGTGACATATGGGTTAGAAATTTTCCAACTGCTTTTAGTGGAGTGGTTTTTAATTCCCCAAACTGAGCATTGATCTGAGAACTGTTCTCTGCCTCCTGCTTGCTATGGGGTTTTCTGTAAGGAAAATGCGTTAACTACTTGTCAGCCATGAGCTGTCAGAACAGATAAAAACTTTTCTAATGGTATACATGATATGGAAATAAAAATACTACAGTGTGCGTGTGCGTGTGCGCGTGTGTGTGCGTGTGTGTGTGTGTGTGTGTGTGTGTGTGCGTGTATATCTGACCATAAATAAACTCTTATTTAGATTGTAAGTTCTTGTGGGTGGGGACATCTCTCCTTTTGTTATATTGTTTATTCATTTGTTTTGATTTTCATTGTTATTTGAAAGCACTGTGGAAAATGTTGACGCTATATAAATATTGTTCATTTATACAATATCATATGCCGTAGGCCCTGTTCACACAGAGATTTTAGCAGGCAGAAAATTCTGCTTTAAAATTCCGTCTGAAATTTTGAGGCAGATTTTGATCTGCCTGCACGCCATTTTTACGCTGCGAAATACGCCTTCTCTGCCTCCCATTGATGTCAATGGAAGGTCAGAGACGTAAACGCCAGAAGATAGGGCATGTTGCTGCTTTCTCCCGCGAGACGGTTTTTCCGCTCGCGGGAAAAAAATTCCTCCGCCTCCCATTGAAATCAATGGGTGGAATTTTCGGCTGTTTTCTGGCGCGTTTTCCGACGCGGTTTCCGCGTCAAAAAACGTGTAAAAAAACTCCATGTAAACTGGCCCTCTGAGTTCACACAGAGTTTTTTGCAGGCAGATTTTTTTTGACACGTTTTTTGACACGGAAACCTCGTCGGAAAATGTGCCAAGAAAACGTCCAAACATGCCTCCCATTGATTTCAATGGGAGGCGGACGTGTTTTTTTACCGCTCGTGGTAGAAAGCGCTTGTGGTAAAAAGAAGCGACATGCCCTATCTTCAGGCGTTTACGCCTCTGACCACCCATTGACATCAATGGGAGGAAGAGAAAGCGTATTTTGCGGCGTTTTTGCCCGTGGCACTCAATGGGCGCAAGCGAAAAATGCGGAAAACGGCGTGCAGGCAGATGAAAATCTGCCTCAAAATTCCAAATGGATCTGCAAATGTTGCTGCAGATTCGTTGCGTAATTTCCCCGAATCTGCACCATTTTCACCAATTCGCCACATCTGAACGTCTGAACGTGGCCAAACAGAACAATATATTTGGAGTTAGAGCCGTCATAGTATCATACTTACATTTTATATAAATATAACAGTGAATTAAATAGCAGATAAAACGATAACATTGACATTTTATAGCAAGGATGCACAACCGGCTAGTTGAGGCCTCCATCTTGTTGGACAGCAATGCAGATTTGTTTTGCAGTAAAGGAAAGTGCTCATTGATCAATATAACACCAAGCAAATGGAAAAATGCAGGATCCACCCGGCACCATTAGAAAAATTGGGTGTCAAATGCGATGCCAAAGTGAATTTATATTGATAAAAAATAAATATATATTTATCAATATAAATTCACTTTGGCATCGAAAATTGGCACCCAATGAATCCGGCATTTTTCTTTTGTTTGGTGTTGTATTAACCAAGGAGAACTTTCCTTTACTGCAAAACAAATCTGCGTTGCTGTCCATAAGGGCATGACCACACATGGCGGAATTCCTCCGCAACTGTCCGCATCCATGCCGCACAGAATCTGCGTTGCAGATTCTGCTGCGGATCTGCACAAAATGTGCAGTACATTGATGCGGACTAGCTGCTGCGGACTGCGGGAAAAGTGCTTCCCTTCTCCCTATCAGTGCAGGATAGAGAGAAGGGACAGCACTTTCCCTAGTGAAAGTAAACGACTTTCATACTTACCGGCCGTTGTCTTGGTGACGCGTCCCTCTTTCGGCATCCAGCCCGACCTCCCTGGATGACGCGCCAGTCCATGTGACCGCTGCAGCCTGTGCTTGGCCTGTGATTGGCTGCAGCCGTCACTTACACTGAATCGTCATCCTGGGAGGCCGGACTGGAGACAGACCCAGGGAGTTCTCGGTAAGTATGAACTTATATATTTTTTTACAGATACATGTATATTGAGATCGGTAGTCACTGTCCCGGGTGCAGAAACAGTTACTGCCGATCGCTTAACTCTTTCAGCACCCTGGACAGTGACTATTTACTGACGTCTCCTAGCAACGCTCCCGTCATTACGGGAGCCCCATTGACTTCCTCAGTCTGGCTGTAGACCTAGAAATACATAGGTCCAGCCAGAATGAAGAAATGTCAAGTTAAAAAAGCAAGACGCATCCGCAGCACACATGACATGTGCATGACAGCTGCGGACTTCATTGCGGAACTTTGAATCTCCATTGAAGTCAATGGAGAAATTCCGCCATGAGTCCGCCACTGCTCCGCAACAGACAGAGCATGCTGCGGACACCAAATTCCGCTCCGCAGCCTATGCTCCGCAGCGGAATTGTACGCATCGTGTAAACGAACACTGCTAAATTAAAGTGAAAGTCAATGGAGAAACGGCTCCGCTGCGGATTAACGCTGCGGAGTGTCCGCAGCGGAATTTAAGTGAAATTCCGCTATGTGTGAACCCGCCCTAAAGGTGGAGGCCTCAAATAAATGTAAAAAGAAATATATATTTATCAATATAACTTTACTTTGGCATTGCAATTGGCACGTGATTTTTCGATATGCCTTTATTGATTAGAGGTGACCCTCTTGTTTGCTGCACTGGTTGGGTTTTCATTTCTCTCATGTTTTGCCCCTTTAGCCTCTTTCCACCCCATCTTCTCTTTCCTTTTTCCTTCTTTCTCTCCTCCCTCTCTTTCCCTTCTTTCCTCCCTTTTCCTTTGATCCATTTCCGAGTTTGCAGCGCACTGATAAATTGAAATAAATTGAAATAAATTTGAATACATTTTCTATTAAACATGTTTTTACTTACATTTGTATGTATGTGTTATATTACATATAATATCATCATACCTGCTGTTTTGTGGACTATACATCTTTTATAATTTAATATTTTTGAACGTTTTAAATAATTGACATCACTTCCGGCACTGTGCGGTTGTGGTGTTTGGGAACATTTGTGTGTACCTGAAGAAGAGGTCAGATCGACCTTGAAACACGTTATACGTTCATTAAATCATCCTTTTTAGTATTTACTCCAGTCCTTCTCATTTTGATGGCACCCAAGTGGATCCCGCATTTTTCTTCTGCTTGGAGTTATATCGTTAAAGATCTCGGGATAGAGTTCTGCACGCGGAGCAGCAACCACACTGATCGGAGGGCCGAGGATATTCCTATACACGCATTCCAGAGTTGTGCCTGCTGTTTTGCACAACTCTGTTTGGTGAGTGCGTCTCGGTCCGCCCAGTGAATTTTCTTACCCTTCTCTTTTTTACTGCACTATGGAGCGTTTTTTGTGTTAATTTGTTCATTGGTTAATATAGACCCCTAGCACACAGTTACAGGCGATGTCTGTGTGACAGGCGACATTCAGTAACCAATGAGGAATTTCCTTCACTACAGGGGAAAGAGCTCATTGGTTACTAAATGGCGCCTGACACACAGACATCGCCTGTAATTGTGTGATTAGCGCCACTCAGTAAATAATGAGCGCTTGTCTTCATTGTACAGAAAAATGCTCATTGGTTATCACAAGCTCCTATCCTACAGTTACAGACTATGTCTGTGTGACAGGAGCCTGCAATAAACAATTAGCGCTTTTCCCTGTAGTAAAGGAATGTGCTCATTGGTTAATGAATGGCGCCTGTAATACAGATAAAGCGTCAAACTGTGTGACAGAAGCCTGGATTAACCTATAAGCGCTTTCCTCTGCAGTAAAGGAAAGCGCTCATTATTACATAGGAGGTAGGATGGAAGTAAGGGCTTAAAATATATTTTATTATTAGTGCTGTCCATTCCATTATATAAAGTGACACCAGAATGCCCTTCCCATTGTGCCAGCACAGTTTACCCCATTATTAATAGTGTCAGCAGTATGTCCACCATTATTAATGCCAACAGTGTCCATCAATAACTCCTTGGCACCAAACCGTACATTTATGGTGCAGATGACCACCAGATGAAGGCTTTCAGCTGAAACGTGCGTCGGGTGTGACGCCAGACAGCACATCATTCATCTATGGGTAAGGTGTTATTATACAGTAATACAGTGAAGGAAATAAGTATTTGATCCCTTGCTGATTTTGTAAGTTTGCCCACTGTCAAAGTCATGAACAGTCTAGAATTTTTAGGCTAGGTTAATTTTACCAGTGAGAGATAGATTATATTTAAAAAAAAAAACAGAAAATCACATAGTCAAAATTATATATATTTATTTGCATTGTGCACAGAGAAATAAGTATTTGATCCCCTACCAACCATTAAGAGTTCAGCCTCCTCCAGACCAGTTACACGCTCCAAATCAACTTGGTGCCTTGATTAAAGACAGCTGTCTTACATGGTCACCTGTATAAAAGACTCCTGTCCACAGACTCAATTAATCAGTGGGCAAGACCATGGGCAAGACCAAAGAGCTTTCTAAGGATGTCAGGGACAAGATCATAGACCTGCACAAGGCTGGAATAGGCTACAAAACCATAAGTAAGACGCTGGGTGAGAAGGAGACAACTCTTGGTGCAATAGTAAGAAAATGGAAGACATACAAAATGACTGTCAATCTACATCGATCTGGAGCTCCATGCAAAATCTCACCTCGTGGGGTATCCTCGATCCTGAGGAAGGTAAGAGCTCAGCCGAAAACTACACGGGGGGAACTTGTTAATGATCTCAAGGCAGCTGGGACCACAGTCACCAAGAAAACCATTGGTAACACATTATGCCGTAATGGATTAAAATCCTGCAGTGCCCGCAAGGTCCCCCTGCTCAAGAAGGCACATGTACAGGCCCGTCTGAAGTTTGCAAATGAACATCTGGATGATTCTGAGAGTGATTGGGAGAAGGTGCTGTGGTCAGATGAGACTAAAATTGAGCTCTTTGGCATTAACTCAACTCGCCGTGTTTGGAGGAAGAGAAATGCTGCCTATAACCCAAAGAACACCGTCCCCACTGTCAAGCATGGAGGTGGAAACATTATGCCATAAAAAATGGCTCGTGGCTGGATCTTCCAGCACGACAATGACCCGAAACATACAGCCAAGGCAACAAAGGAGTGGCTGAAAAAGAAGCACATTAAGGTCATGGAGTGGCCTAGCCAGTCTCCAGACCTTAATCCCATCGAAAACTTATGGAGGGAGCTGAAGATCCGAGTTGCCAAGCGACAGCCTCGAAATCTTAATGATTTACAGATGATCTGCAAAGAGGAGTGGGCCAAAATTCCATCTAACATGTGTGCAAACCTCATCATCAACTACAAAAAACGTCTGACTGCTGTGCTTGCCAACAAGGGTTTTGCCACCAAGTATTAAGTCTTGTTTGCCAAAGGGATCAAATACTTAATGACTGTCAATCTACATCGATCTGGGGCTCCATGCAAAATCTCACCTCGTGGGGTATCCTTGATCCTGAGGAAGGTAAGAGCTCAGCCGAAAACTACACGGGGGGAACTTGTTAATGATCTCAAGGCAGCTGGGACCACAGTCACCAAGAAAACCATTGGTAACACATTATGCCGTAATGGATTAAAATGGATGATTCTGAGAGTGATTGGGAGAAGGTGCTGTGGTCAGATGAGACTAAAATTGAGCTCTTTGGCACTAACTCAACTCGCCGTGTTTGGAGGAAGAGAAATGCTGTGTAAAGGATCTGCCAGGCACTACGTCTGTGGAGACTCCCAGGGTTAATCAGTCGACACCTGAGGCCAGACCTCTTAGACTGACACCGGCTCCCACCAATCAGGGTGGCAGGCTCAGGAGTGGGAGAGCCTATCGCGGCCTGGTCAGTCAGAGTTAGCTCCGCCCCCTGTCCATTTATACCTGCAGTTTTCTCTTCCTCATTGCTTGTTATTCTTTTGGATTCCTGGCCCCACTGCTGCTTGCTCCAGCCTGCTTCTGCCGTGCTTCTGCCTTGCTGCAGTTCTCCTTGACTTGACTTGCTTTGCTTTGCTTTGCCCCTGGCTTGCTTCTGTCTCCGTGCCCGCTCGGGTTACTCACTTCGTCCTGGTCCTGACTGTTCGTTCGCCGCTCCGTTTCCTCGTGGCGTTCCGTGGCTACTGCCCCTTCCCTTGCGTGTTCCCTGTTTGTTTTCCTGTGCACTTAGACAGCGTAGGGACCGCCGCCCAGTTGTACCTCGTCGCCTAGGGCGGGTCGTTGCAAGTAGGCAGGGACAGGGCGGTGGGTAGATTAGGGCTCACTTTCCCTTCACCTCCTTCCTGCCATCACAGAATAACAAGCCCTTACCTAGTCTACCATTTCTCCTACGCTGTCGCTATCATGGACCCCCTTGAGACCCTGACCCAGCAGATGCAGGGCCTCTCCCTACAGGTCCAGGCCCTGGCCCAAAGGGTTGGGCGCACCACCTCACCTCTAGAACCCGACCTCAAGTTACCTGACCGGTTTTCAGGGGACCGTAAGACGTTTCTCTCCTTCCGGGAGAGTTGCAGACTATATTTCCGCCTTAAGCCCCACTCCTCAGGTTCCGAGAACCAGCGGGTGGGTATCATCATATCCCGACTCCAGGAAGGGCCCCAAGAGTGGGCCTTCTCCTTGGCTCCTGACGCCCCTGAACTTTCCTCTGTTGATCGTTTTTTCTCTGCCCTCGGACTCATTTACGACGAGACTGACAGGACTGCTTTAGCCGAGAGTCAGTTGGTGACCTTACGTCAGGGTAGGAGACCGGTTGAGGAATACTGTTCTGATTTTAGGAAGTGGTGCGTAGCTTCTCAGTGGAACGATCCGGCCCTAAGGTGCCAGTTTAGGTTAGGATTATCTGACGCCCTGAAGGATCTGCTGGTTAGCTACCCCTCGTCTGACTCTCTTGACCAGGTTATGGCCCTAGCAGTACGACTTGACCGACGTCTCAGGGAACGTCAGCTAGAACGCTTCAGTGTGCTCCCCTCTGACTTTTCTGCGATCCCCCCCGAGGTCCCGCCTCCTCGCCCCTCCACGGAGGACTCGGAGGTACCTATGCAACTCGGGGCCTCCATGTCCCCTCGACAACGTAGGGAGTTTCGCAGAATGAACGGTCTCTGCTTCTACTGTGGGGACGACAAGCATCTACTGAACACCTGTCCCAGGCGCAAGAATAAGAAGCCGGAAAACTTCCGCGCCTAAGTGATCATCGGGGAGGTCACTTGGGCGCACAGGTATTTCCCGTTAATGTGAAACGCAATAAAATTTTGCTTCCCTTTCAGGTCTCGTTTGCTGGCCGGTCTGCCACGGGCAGTGCTTTCGTGGATTCTGGCTCATCTGCTAATATCATGTCTGTGGAATTTGCTATGTCTCTAAAGATGCCTTGTATTGATTTACCTTATCCTATCCCTGTAGTAGGAATCGACTCTACTCCCCTTGCTAATGGTTATTTTACTCAGCATACTCCTGTTTTTGAACTCCTGGTTGGCTCCATGCATTTGGAGCAGTGCTCTGTACTGGTGATGCAGGGATTATCGTCTGATCTGGTATTAGGTCTTCCCTGGTTGCAGTTGCATAATCCCACGTTTGATTGGAATACTGGGGATCTCACCAAATGGGGTAATGAATGTCTTATGTCATGTCTTTCTGTTAACTCTATTTCTCCCCGGGAGGAGGTAAACACGCTTCCTGAGTTCGTTCAGGACTTCGCCGATGTGTTTTCTAAGGAGGCCTCCGAGGTGTTGCCCCCCCATAGAGATTACGATTGCGCTATCGATTTGGTGCCTGGTGCCAAGCTTCCTAAAGGTAGGATATTTAATCTTTCATGTCCTGAACGTGAAGCCATGAGGGTGTATATCCAGGAATGCCTGGCCAAGGGTTTCATTCGCCCCTCGACTTCTCCTGTAGGTGCTGGCTTCTTCTTCGTGGGGAAGAAGGATGGTGGTCTTAGGCCGTGCATTGATTATCGTAACCTGAATAAGGTCACTGTAAGGAACCAGTACCCACTTCCTTTGATTCCGGATCTTTTTAATCAGGTTCAGGGAGCCCAATGGTTTTCTAAGTTCGATCTACGGGGGGCATATAACCTTATCCGCATCAAAGAGGGGGATGAGTGGAAAACTGCGTTCAACACACCCGAGGGTCATTTCGAATACCTGGTCATGCCCTTTGGGTTGTGTAACGCCCCTGCTGTCTTCCAGAATTTTATTAATGAAATCCTGAGAGAGTACCTGGGTAATTTTCTTGTTGTGTACCTTGATGACATACTGGTGTTTTCCAAGGACTGGTCCTCTCACGTGGAGCATGTCAGGAAGGTGCTCCAGGTCCTTCGGGAGAATAATCTGTTTGCTAAGACTGAAAAATGTGTCTTTGGGGTACAGGAGATACCATTTTTAGGGCAAATCCTCACTCCTCATGAATTCCGCATGGACCCTGCCAAGGTTCAAGCTGTGGCGGAATGGGTCCAACCTGCCTCCCTTAAGGCGTTACAGTGTTTTTTAGGGTTCGCCAACTATTACAGGAGATTTATTGCCAACTTCTCGGTCGTCGCTAAGCCTCTTACGGACCTTACCCGCAAGGGTGCTGATGTCCTCCATTGGCCCCCTGAGGCCGTCCAGGCCTTTGAGACTCTCAAGAAGTGCTTTATCTCGGCCCCCGTGCTGATTCAGCCCAACCAAGAGGAGCCATTTATTGTGGAGGTTGACGCTTCCGAGGTGGGAGTGGGGGCCGTCTTGTCCCAGGGTACCAGCTCCCTCACCCATCTCCGCCCCTGTGCTTACTTCTCTAGGAAGTTTTCGCCCACGGAGAGTAACTATGATATTGGCAACCGCGAACTTCTAGCCATTAAATGGGCTTTTGAGGAGTGGCGGCACTTCCTGGAGGGGGCCAGACACCAGGTAACGGTCCTTACGGATCACAAGAATCTGGTTTTCCTAGAATCGGCCCGGAGGCTTAATCCTAGACAAGCTCGGTGGGCACTATTCTTTACCAGATTTAATTTCTTGGTTACCTATAGGGCTGGGTCCAAGAATATTAAGGCTGATGCTCTGTCACGTAGTTTCATGGCCAATCCTCCTTCCGAGAAGGATCCCGCTTGTATTTTACCCCCTGGTATAATCGTCTCTGCCACGGATTCTGATTTAGCTTCTGATATCGCGGCTGATCAGGGTGCAGCTCCCGGGAACGTCCCTGGGGACAAACTGTTTGTTCCCCTGCAATACCGGCTGAGGGTACTCAGGGAAAACCATGACTCCGCTCTATCTGGTCATCCTGGCATCTTGGGCACCAAACACCTCATTACCAGAAACTATTGGTGGCCTGGGTTGCCTAAAGATGTTAGGGCTTACGTCGCCGCTTGTGAGGTTTGCGCTAGGTCCAAGACCCCTAGGTCCCGACCTGCGGGCCTACTACGTCCCTTGCCCATTCCCCAGAGACCTTGGACCCATATCTCCATGGATTTTATCACCGATTTGCCTCCATCTCAGGGCAAGTCGGTGGTGTGGGTGGTAGTCGACCGCTTCAGCAAGATGTGCCACTTTGTGCCCCTTAAGAAGCTACCTAACGCCAAGACGTTAGCTTCTTTGTTTGTGAAACACATCCTGCGTCTCCATGGGGCCCCAGTCAATATCGTTTCGGACAGAGGGGTACAATTTGTTTCCTTATTTTGGAGAGCCTTTTGTAAAAAGTTGGAGATTGATCTGTCCTTCTCCTCCGCCTTCCATCCCGAAACTAACGGCCAAACGGAAAGGACCAACCAATCCCTGGAACAATATTTAAGGTGTTTCATCTCGGACTGTCAATTCGATTGGGTCTCATTCCTTCCCCTTGCTGAATTTTCCCTGAATAACCGGGTCAGTAACTCGTCAGGGGTCTCCCCGTTTTTCTGTAATTTCGGGTTTAACCCAAGGTTCTCCTCCGTCTCCCCTGGTTGTTCCAATAATCCTGAGGTAGAGGATGTTCATCGGGAACTGTGCACTGTCTGGGCCCAGGTTCAGAAGAACCTAGAGGCGTCCCAGAGCGCACAAAAGATTCAGGCGGATAGTAGACGTTCTGCTAACCCCCGGTTTGTCGTCGGGGATTTGGTCTGGTTGTCGTCCAGGAACTTGCGTCTTAAGGTCCCGTCCAGGAAGTTTGCTCCCCGATTTATTGGGCCTTATAAGGTCATTGAAGTCCTCAACCCTGTATCCTTCCGTCTGGAGCTGCCCCCATCCTTCCGCATACACGACGTCTTTCATGCTTCCCTCCTTAAACGCTGCTCCCCGTCCTGGTCCCCCTCTTGGAAACCTCCTGTTCCCGTTCTCACCCCTGAGGGGGTGGAATTCGAGGTGGCCAAGATTGTGGACAGTAGGATGATCCAGGGCTCCCTCCAGTACCTGGTCCATTGGAGAGGATACGGGCCGGAGGAGAGGACTTGGGTACCTGCTCGAGATGTTCACGCTGGGGTATTGGTCAGGAGGTTCCACCTTCTCTTCCCCACTAAACCGGGTCCCCTTAGTAAGGGTCCGGTGGCCCCTCATAAAAGGGGGAGTACTGTAAAGGATCTGCCAGGCACTACGTCTGTGGAGACTCCCAGGGTTAATCAGTCGACACCTGAGGCCAGACCTCTTAGACTGACACCGGCTCCCACCAATCAGGGTGGCAGGCTCAGGAGTGGGAGAGCCTATCGCGGCCTGGTCAGTCAGAGTTAGCTCCGCCCCCTGTCCATTTATACCTGCAGTTTTCTCTTCCTCATTGCTTGTTATTCTTTTGGATTCCTGGCCCCACTGCTGCTTGCTCCAGCCTGCTTCTGCCGTGCTTCTGCCTTGCTGCAGTTCTCCTTGACTTGACTTGCTTTGCTTTGCTTTGCCCCTGGCTTGCTTCTGTCTCCGTGCCCGCTCGGGTTACTCACTTCGTCCTGGTCCTGACTGTTCGTTCGCCGCTCCGTTTCCTCGTGGCGTTCCGTGGCTACTGCCCCTTCCCTTGCGTGTTCCCTGTTTGTTTTCCTGTGCACTTAGACAGCGTAGGGACCGCCGCCCAGTTGTACCTCGTCGCCTAGGGCGGGTCGTTGCAAGTAGGCAGGGACAGGGCGGTGGGTAGATTAGGGCTCACTTTCCCTTCACCTCCTTCCTGCCATCACATGCTGCCTATAACCCAAAGAACACCATCCCCACTGTCAAGCATGGAGGTGGAAACATTATGTTTTGGGGGTGTTTCTCTGCTAAGGGCACAGGACTACTTCACCGCATCAATGGGAAAATGGATGGAGCCATGTACCGTCAAATTCTGAGTGACAACCTCCTTCCCTCCACCAGGACATAAAAAATGGCTCGTGGCTGGATCTTCCAGCACGACAATGACCCGAAACATACAGCCAAGGCAACAAAGGAGTGGCTCAAAAAGAAGCACATTAAGGTCATGGAGTGGCCTAGCCAGTCTCCAGACCTTAATCCCATCGAAAACTTATGGAGGGAGCTGAAGATCCGAGTTGCCAAGCGACAGCCTCGAAATCTTAATGATTTACACATGATCTGCAAAGAGGAGTGGGCCAAAATTCCATCTAACATGTGTGCAAACCTCATCATCAACTACAAAAAACGTCTGACTGCTGTGCTTGCCAACAAGGGTTTTGCCACCAAGTATTAAGTCTTGTTTGCCAAAGGGATCAAATACTTATTTCTCTGTGCAAAATGCAAATAAATATATATAATTTTGACAATGTGATTTTCTTTTTATATATATATATATATATATATATATATATATATATATATATATATAATCTAATCTATCTCTCACTGGTAAAATTAACCTAGCCTAAAAATTTCCAGACTGTTCATGTCTTTGACAGTGGGCAAACTTACAAAATCAGCAAGGGATCAAATACTTATTTCCTTCACTGTATGTATTACTAACTTAGACATTTATTTGGGATAGTTGCTATTATGCATCCTTGCTTTCACTTGTGAACTCTGACCTTGTGGTTTTGCATGCTGTTTAGAGCACTTGCTCTATCCCATTTATGTAGTTGCTCTAGGTTTACTTATGATATTTCAACATACATATCTTGTAGATATTTACATGTTATCCAAGATTAGTAGTTGTCTGGCCTCTACTTTTTCACACTGTGGTAATCATCTTTGATTTTAATATGTGCATTTTTATGTTTTGTAAATCAATAAAAGTTATACTTTTTATCAGCAGTAGTGTGGTATTGACTCTATGTTTAGGTCTTTATTTATGGTTTAGAAAGCCTGATGTTAAGGACCAGCGCTGTAAATGTATGGCATAGTGAGATGACACGAACACAAAAGCTGTCAACATCGACTTTGGGATATAAAAGCTCAAAACAAAGGGATCTACACATCTCCAACCCCCTGCCTGTAGTCAGAGAAAAAAAAGGGCAAATAAAACAATGGCGCACTGTTGTTGTTTTTTGCATTACCCCCTCAAAACAATTCTAAAAGTTAGATGCCAAGAAATTTGTACCCCAAAAGGGTGCTATTAAGTTATATAATAAGACAGCACTATTAGTGTTTTAAGCAGCTTAAAGGGGTTGTCCACCTTCTGACAACTGATGACCTATTCACCGGATAGGTCATCAGTATGTCATCGATGCAGGTCCGATATCCGGACCTCGCACCGATGAGCCGTTCCGGTGGCCTGCAGGCACCGGATGTTGTGGCACATAATGCTGTGTACGGAGCCCGGAATCACTTGGTTCCGTACATAGCATAGAGGCTGTGCTGCAAAACTGCAGGTCTGCTCCTATTCACTTGACTATTCAGACTGCAGGTCTACTCCTATTCACTTGACCAGTTGATCTGTGCGGGGTCCGGGTGTCGGACCCCCACAGATCATGTACTGATGACCTATCCGGTGGATAGTTGTCAGAAGCTGGAAAACCCCTTTAAGTTTTTTTGTGACCCTTGAAGCAGAACAATAGGATAATGCGGCCCTCAGACCAAAGGTTGTGCCCTCTCCCTTTATTTAACGTCCACGGCCGTGGACCGTCGTTACTACTCACCCGCCGACGGCCGCGGCCATGGACTTGCGAGTGCTGGCCAGCATCTCCTTCCTAGGAGACACCAGCACTCACTTCCGCTCCGCTCTGCAGTGTCCCATAGGGTGCACACATGTAAAATATTGTTAATTAGCCCTAATCACTATGGACTATAAAAAGGGCTCCGCCCTTTCACTCCTTGCCTGAGCGTTGTTTGTATTCCCATGTTAGTCTTGCAAATGGTCCCTTAGTCATATCCTGTTCCCAGTGTTCCCGTGCCCTGCTACCTGTATCCTGTATCTCTAGTGTTGGAGTCGTGTTGTGCAGTCTGATACGCTTGCTGTTTTACACCACGTCTGGTGTCATCTGCCACGCCTGGTACCTCCTGCCAAGTTTTGCATCACCTCCCTTCAAAGTACCATCTGTGCCTAAGCCTTCGCTACTCTCTAGACTATTGCAGGTACCCTTGTGCTTGGACTTTGTATAGACTTGGTACACTGTTGTTTGGCTAGCTGCTACTCCGCTACAGTGGTGAGGCCTAGTGGGTCCACATACCCACAGATCGTGATAGTACACTCAGGCCATGGACTCCGCTGGTCAACCCAAGCCCACAAGTCATGCAGGCGGAAATGCGAGTGCTTTAGTCACGACAGGACCAACTCCTCCAGGCGGTGAACACTATTGCACATCGGCTGAATACGCATGCTGCAGCCTTCACAGCACCTGCTCCTATTGCCCCTGCTGTTCCTCCTACTACACCTCTCTGCCACTACCTTCTCGCTACGACACTATTTAATTTTTACTGGTTTTCCTGTCCCACTATGGGACTTGAAAAAGAGACCATTTGATTGCTGGTACCATACACTGCAATACTGCAGTGTATGGTATTTTTAACAAGCTCCTATTAAAAGGGTTCTCTCATTATGATCATTTATCATATATTCACAGGATAGTTGATAAATGTCTGATCGGTGGGGGTCTGACCACTGGGACCCCTTCAGATACCAATAAACGAGGGTCCTGGAGTTACACTAAGGATGCTCATAGTTTGCACTGTACTGTCTTTTTGTCTATGCAGAAAGAATATTTTCTTTATAATGTATTCTAAAATAAATCTGTATCTTGTTATGCTCTGATTGAAAACCATAAAGGCTAGCAAAACCACATGAATACCTGTAAAAATGTTAACAAATGTTACTGCAAATTTCAGCCTCTATATCGAGCATTTCCCCTGCATGACAATGACAGTATCATTTCGTGTTTGGTTTGTCCATTTATTAATTACTGGTTGCAAATTTGTAATATATCTTACATAGTCACATGATTTCTATAATATTTGTAAAATTTTTCTTTAATAATTATTGTGTAAATACTACCTAATATATCTGAATGTGTCTCTAAAGTTAGAAAAATTTGGTGACATCTCACCTATAATATTGAAAAAATAGTCAAAGTCAAAAGCTTTTCCAAATCTGTTTACAGTATGGATGAAGTAAGAAATTAAAGGTGTTTTTAGGGAAAACAAAATTATGTGGCATATCACTTTGTATCCAAAATTACATATCTTTGTGCTAGGTTTTGTTTTTGTTGTTGTTTGTTTTTGTTTTTTTTCTTTTCTCTTCTTTCCCCAGGATCTGGAATAATATATGGGTGGATGGTTAGAATTGTGATGTAGAATGCCAGGGGGCTGGGTGACAAATTGAAGTCATGCGGTTAATGGGTGGGTATTTACCAGCAATTATTTGTTTAATAGAAACTCATCTGGTAAAGGAGAGAGTGAATATCTTCTCCCGCAGATGGGTAGTGTTTCAATATCATTCTACGTCCTCTAGCTAAGCTAGAGGGGTGAGTGTGTTGATACATTAAAGTGTGAAATTTAAAAAGAAGGTCGTACATATCGACCGGTATGGGAGATTCGTATTTTTAGTCTGTGATTTAGATCTCCTGCTATACCTTTATATACTGCCACCATTCTCCACACATGTATTGGTACAGCTATTTCAGTTTGACTCAGGACATAAGGGTATTCCTATATACAATATATACTAGGCGATTTTAATTGTGTCATTGATGAAGAGGTAGATCGTTGGGGAAGCAGTGGGGACAAGGTACAAAATAAATGGTATTTCCATTGGGCAAGCTGATGCAGGAATTTGGGTGAACGGACATGTGGTTTCATCTAACTCCAGCTAAGCGTGAATACACATGTTCTAGACACATGTTCTAGCGCAACTCATAATGTATTTTCAAGAATTTATATGATCTTAACTAATGAAATAGCCATCTCGAGGATACGTAAGGTTTCACATGAAAATAGAAGTGTGTCTGATCATGTACCTGTGGTAGCAGAGCTGAACTTGATGGGCATCTAATCTAAATGGGAATTTAAATGTAATCCACATCGGCTAAAGTTATTAGATACACATGATAAAATCAGGGAGGAGATGATGCTCTCCTTTGAGTGTAACCTGGGACCAGCAGGGGAGAAAGTAGTTTGGGATTCAGCAAAGGCATTTATAAGGGGCATATTGTATAGGGACATCAGTAGGCTTAGGAGGAAGTTTAAAAAAAGGAAGAGGTGTTAAGACAGAATATTAGAAAAACAGAGAGAAATTATATAGGGAATAACTCGGAGGACTATAAACGCCTATGGATTCATTCAGTGGTGAATCTAAAGAATTATTTACAGGAAAAGATACAGAATAAAGTTTATTGGGGGACTTAGGCACTATAGTGAAGGGGGCAGGCCAGGTAGGATATTGGCTAGTATGGTTGGTAATAAGAAAGGTCAGAATTTTGTGTCCAGGATTAAAAAACATTTAGGAGAATGTGTCAGGAGCTCTGAGGAGATACTGGCAGTATTTAAAGGGTACTATGAGTAATTATATAGTATAAGAGTAGAATATAATGATGAGAGTTTGGACTCCTATTTAGGGACAATGTACCTGCCGAGGTTGCTTCCATCGCAACAAGAATGCTTAGACCGCCCAATTGAGAAGGAAATAAAGAACAAAAGGACGGCGCCACCTTGTGTAGATCAGTAGGTCGGGGTGAGGAAACAGTGACAAGAGTATGCTCACCAGAATATGGAGGTTTCAAAGCGTATAATATCCACAGTGCTGCTGCCAGATCCGAGTCGGTGTCCAAGATGGGACCGCTTAGGTAGAGACAAATGCAGGTAAAAAAATTGGATCCAATTTTTTTACCTGCATTTGTCTCTACCAATTGAGAAGGAGGAATTGAGGAAGGTGATTAGTAGAATGGCTGTGGATAAGGCTCCAGGGCCCGATGGGCTGCTAGTGGAAGTTTATAGTAGGTATGAGGGTGCTTTGTTAGAACATCTGTATGAGGTCCTGATCCACGCCTTGGTGAGCGGACAGCTGCCTGAATCTACGTACGAGGCCAATATAGTTTTAATCTTAAAACCAGACAAAGATGCGATAGAGCCTGCCTCATACCATCCTATATCATTGATTAATACTGACGTGAAAATCTTGTCAAAGGTTTTGGCTAATAGATTGAATGATGTAATAAAAACCTTAGTGGGAAGAGACCAGTGTGGATTTATTCCACATAGATCCACACAAGATAATATAATAATGGTTCACACTAACTTTCAGACAAAGGGCTCAGGAGGCCACCCCTCCATACTGTCATTGGACGCGGTGAAAGATATTGACAGCGTGGAGTGGCGGTACCTGTGGCGCACCCTGAGAAAGTTCGGTACTGGAGATGTATTTTTGAACTGGGTCAAACTGCTATATGTTATATCAAGTGCCTAAGTATGTGTCAATGAGGTGTCGTCAGGGCAGTTCAGGTTGGAGAGAGGAACGAGACAGGGTTGCCCTCTCTCCCCCCTACTCTGTGCATTAGCGATTGAGCCTCTGCCAATAAAAATTAGGGAAAGCCCTCAAATTGAGTGATTTGAAGTACGGGGGAGAGAGGACAAAATAGCATTGCAAGCCAACGACATACTACTTTTTCTGGGAGATACTGAAGCTAGTCTGGGGATAGTGATGCAGGAGGTTAAAGGGTGTTACAGAGGCGGTCACGGACTGCGACCTTCACTTACCTGCCTACCACAGATCTTCCTCTTCCTGCCAGCGTCTTCCTCCCCAGAGACGTCGGCACATGCGCCCACTCTGTCCCATAGTGATCACTAGAGGGCGCGCACACGCTGGTTCCTGTCCTTAAAGGGCCAGCGCGCATATGTAAATAATTACTTAATTATTCCCTGGTCACCCTAAACTATAAAAAGGGCCCTGCCCTTCTGATCCTTGCCTGAGCGTTGTTAATTTATCCCATGTTAGTCTTTGCAAATGGTCACTTAGTGTTATCCTGTTCCTATTGTTTCCCATGCCCTGCTAACTGTGTTCTGTATCCGGTGCTGTGTTATTGTTCCTGAGCCTGTTTAGAGTTTGGAGTCATGTCTGGCTACACCCATTGTCAACCGCCATGTCTGGCGCAACCTACTGCACCCATTGACATTCACCACGTCCAGGGCAACCTGCTGCACATACTACCATCCGTGTCAGAGCCCCTGCCACCATCTGGACCATTTCAGGTACCCTTGCGCTACGAACTTGTATAGACTCTTGCATAGACTGTTACTTGGCCAGCTGCCTCTCCGCTACGACCCTAGTGGGTCCACATACCCGTGATCATGACAGTACGCTCAGGCCATGGAAACCGCTGGTCAGCCCAAGACCGCAGTTCAAAAGATACAGACAGAGATGCATGACCTACGGACACGTCAGGATCAACTCCCTGAGGCTGTAAATTCCATCCTGGCCCGTCTGGATCAACTCACTCTTCCACCTCCGGTTCTTCCTCCAGAGACAGTTGCTGTTTCACTGCCCGTTACTCCTCCTGTTTGTTCTGGATCCACAGTTTCACTGCCTCTTCCTCCTCGCTATGACGGTGATCCCAGAGCCTGTAGAGGGTTCATCAACCAATGCACGGTTCATTTTAGGCTAGGAGCTCATCTCTTCCCCTCTGAGGAGGCCAAAGTAGCGTTTATCATCTCCCTCCTCGCTGGCAAGGCCTTCGCATGGGTGAATCCCATCTTGGAACAACAAGGACCTGTATCCCTCACACCTATCCTTGTTCCTGTAGTCTTTCCGTGCTGTGTTCAAGGAGCCGGGCCGAACATCTTCTGCCGTAGCCACTCTGCTAACCCTCAAGCAAGAGGGTACCACAGTAAGTGAGTATGCTATCTCCCTCCGTACTCTGTCAACAGATTTGGCATGGAACAATGAGGCATTGGTGATGACCTTTTGGCAGGGACTGTCCTCGCACATCAAGAACGAGCTTGCAGCCCGCGACCTTCCTTCTACCTTAGATGCCCTCATCCTGTTGGCCACTCAGGTTGACATGAGGATCCTGGAGCGCACTCAGGAGGTTCGACAGGAGAGTTGGTGTCACAGACCAGCACCCTCGGCCCAGAGACCACTATTGCCTTCCCCTAGTGCACTACCTGAGGAACCTATGCAGGTAGACAGTCCGGTTGCCTTAACAAGAGAAAGAGCGCAGACGCTCTTCTGGATTATGTCTGTATTGTGGCCTTAAGGGTCATTTTGTGTGCCACTGTCCACAGAAACCTGGAAACTCCAGCACCTAGGGTTTTTTGGAGAGGCAACTCTAGGTGGGACGTCTCCAAATGTCAAAACCCCTTCCAAACTTTAGATTCCTGTGGCCATCATCTCCGGAGAGACATCACATTTCTCCTCTGCCTATCTTGACCGGAGCAGCTGCAAATTTTATCCAGCAGGATCTAGTGGATCGCTTACATCTACCCACAGTTCTTCTGGAGAGACCTCGGCTGTTACTTCTTTGAATGGCCTACCATTGCCTGATCCAATTGTGTTCATCACGGAACCATTGACACTACAAATCTGAGCTCTTCACTCTGAACAGATCACCTTCCTTGTATTACCAAATGCTATCAACCCTATTCTGCTGAGTCTGCCATGGCTTCGCCTACACGCTCCGGTTCTCGACTGGCGTTCCGGAGAAGTTCTCGAATGGGGATCCAGATGTCATAGCCATTGCCTGTCACAGGTTCGCCCTGTTTTGCCCCCACTGCCTCAGTCACTCTCCGATTTACCATCTCATTACATTAGTTTTGTGGATGTTTTCAGTAAAAGGGAAGCAGAGACTCTTCCTCCTCATCGCATCTACGACTGCCCGGTGGATCTACTCCCTGATGCATCACCACCTTAAGGGCGCATTTACCCTCTTTCCCTGCTAGACACCCAAGCCATGTGTAATGGCCGTTCCCCGCCTTCCCCATGGCCTCTGCTCCGGTTCCTGCGCCCTCCATTACCGCACGCTCATCCTGGGCTCCATTTACCCGATCCGGACACTCTGCTGGCCCTGGGCGGAATCAGGTAAGTGCATCCCTTACCTCCCTCCGTGACCATCATCCTCGATGTGCGGCTGCAGTCACTAGAGAGCGCGCGCGCTGACTCGTTCTGTCTTAAAGGGCCAGCGTGCGCCTTAATTCTAAAGACTTCCTATTTAAGGTTCCTCCTTCCTTTCCTCCGTGCTTGTTCAAACAAGTTCCCTGTGAGTTGCCCTGTGCCCTGGTTCCCTGTTTCCGTCCCTTCTGCCTTTGTCTGGATTTCCTGTTGCTGGCCTGAACTTGACTATCCTTGCCTGCCGCCTGCCTTGACCTATAGCTTCCATACCCATTACGCCACCTGCCGCCTGCCTTGACCTATTGCTTTCATACCCGTTACGACACCTGCCGACTGCCTTGACCTATTGCTTCCATACCCGTTACGACGTCTGCTGCCTGTCCCAACTTCTGCCTTTCCATCCGACCGCCTCTACCCGCTGTGCCAAGCGTTGCCTGGATTCCAAGCCCCATCTCCCAGACGACACAGAGGATCCACAAACAAACCGGTGAGAACTGTTATACCATGTCTGCCTACATTAAAAAGAATCTCGAAAGAAGGTTCATGTCACATTGGGTACGTGGACCCACTGGGCTGTATCGCCTTGACGGTATGGCAGTTGGCCAACACGACACAGGTCACAGTCTATAGTTCGTATAGTGTACCTGTGGTAGCTCAGACAGTAGTAAGACAGGCTCGGCTGGGACTAGGCAGCAGGCAGACGCTAGGCGTGGTATACAGCACAGCACGACTTCAGCTCAAAACAACACTTGACCAGGATAGAACGGAATACAGGTTACAGGTAGCAGGAATGGGAGACACTGGGAACTGGGAAACACTAGGAGACCATTTGCTTAGACAAACTTAAGGTAAGACAACAAGGCTCAGGCAAGGCAGGAAGGGGCTGGGCCCCTCTTATAGTCCAGGGTGCTCATGGGCTAATTTTGACTTTAACTCAAGTGCGTGCTGGCCCTTTAAGAGTGGGCACGAGCATGCGTGCGCACCCTACGGGAGCCGGCTGAGGTAAGCGGAAGTGAGCGCTGGCGTCTCCTGAGGAGGAGGCTGGGACCAGCGCTCATAGATCCATGGCTGCCGTCAGGAGGTTAGTGAGCCTGACGGCCAGCGGCCATAGGCATGACAGTTCATCCGAAATCGTGAAAAAGAAGGACGGTTCTCTTAGGCCATGTATCGACTACCGGTGCCTGAATTAAATTACTGTTAAAAATATGTATCCCCTGCCGCTCATCCCAGAACTTTTTGACAGAATCCATGGGGCCAAGGTATTCACAAAACTGGACCTACGCGGAGCATATAACTTGATCCGTATCCGCAGAGGAGACGAATGGAAACACCCGAGACGGCCATTATGAATATCTTGTGATGCCCTTTGGCCTGTGTAACGCTCCAGCTGTGATCCAGGAATTTGTAAATTACATTTTCAATGATCTACTGTATGTCCTACTGTGTGTAGTGGTCTATCTGGACGACATCCTGATTTACTCGCCGGATTTAATGACGCATCAGAGGCACGTTCACCAAGTTCCTCGCTAGATTTCAATTCCTGCTTCACTTCCGTCCTGCTTATAAGAATGTGAAGGCTGACACCCTGTCTCAATCATTTGAGATTAATGACTCTGAAGAGATTCCCCAATATATTATAGACCAGCCTAGGATTATTGTTGCTGGCCCGTTTCAAATTAGAGACATTCCTCTTGGAAAAGCTTTTGTCCGCCTTACAGACAGGAGGAGAATTCTCCGCTGGGGACACAGCTCTAAATTTGCGGGGCACTCTGGTGTTCGAAAGACTCAGGACATCATAGCCCGTCAGTATTGGTGGCCCACGCTGCCTACGGATGTTGTGGACTATGTCTCTTCATGTACGAACTATGCCTCGAACAAGTCTTCCCGCTCCAAACCTGCTGGTCTGCTACTTCCCCTGCCCATTCCTGATTCTCATTGGCAGCATATAGCTATGGACTTTATCGCTGACATTCCCCCATTGGCTGAATGTACTACAATCTGGGTAGTAGTGGATTGTTTCTCCAACATGGCACATTTTATTCCACTGACTGGCCTCCTGTCTGCTCCTAGACTGGCATGCCTGTTTATTTCGCACATCTTCCTGCTACACGCACTCCCTCTACATATTGTCTCAGACCGGTCGTGTATAGTTTACATCCAAGTTCTGGAGAGCCCTGTGCAAACTGCTGGACGTTAAACTTGACTTCTCTTCTGCCTATCACCCTCAGTCCAATGGAGAAGACCAACCAAATTTTAGAATTATCTTCGCCACTTTGTTTCCGTCCAACATGACAATTGGGAGCAACTCCTGCCTTAGGCTGAATTCTCATACAACAACCGCACAAGTGAGTCTACCGCCTCATCTCCCTTCTACATTGTGTACAGCCAGCATCCTCGAGTTCCTCTCCCTTTGCCATCCATGACTCAAGTACCGGAAGCTAACCCTTCATTTGGCTCTTTTGTTCACATCTGGCAGCAAACTAAGGCTGCGATTCTCCAAGCAGTGGACCGCATGAAAAAGCATGGCAATAAAAGAAGGAAAATTCCACCTAAATTCTCTCCTGGAGTCAAGGTCTGGGTGTGCTCGAGAAACATTCGACTCAAGATGCCTTCTCACAAGTTCGCTCCTAGGTTCCTCTGTACTGTCGAGTTCTAACAGCAGATCAACCCAGTATCCTATAAACCTTGGTTGCCTCCTACTCTGAAGATTCCCAACTCGTTCCATGTGTCCCTCCTTAAACCCATGGTCCTGAACTGCTACAGTAAAGCTCCTATGTCTGCAGGTGCTCCCAGTGGTTCTTCTGAGGTAAGAGAAGCAGTTCCATCCATCACATTAGGGGTGAATTAATTAAATGTCTGACCAAATATAGCAGGCTAATTTTTAAGTTGCTAATTTTGTTTGGCCCGTGAATGATGTTATATATGTCCAAATGGCCCATGGCAGAAAAAAGGTTCCCCACCCCAGCTTTAGATATTAAATTGTGTAACTAACAGAAAACATTTATGTTTAATGGTCTTAAAAATTGGTTAGATATTTACAGAGATCATAGCTTACTAATACATTCACTAGATGTAGACTGCCTCTGAGCTTTTCAAAAATATGTTTGCCACAGTATAGACAGTGGTTGGACTGCTGTTAAATACTTATTTTGTAGACAATCCCCCTTCTAGTCACACTCTAATAATCTTCCAATAAACAAATATTGATCCAATGTCCTTGAAAGGGATTGTTAATGTTTGCATGATCCTTACTTGTTAGAAATGTCCTATAACAACAAGTTGCCCACAAAGTGTTCCCCTGTTGGGACCCCCAGCGATCAGATGTAATATGTGGGGAAACTTGTCAGAAGGCTAAAAATGTCCATCTGGAGTTAGGCTGGTAGATTTGTAATGAGTTTTGACCAAATCCCAACAATCCATTATGGCAAATCTTTAAAATGTTATTTTAAGAAATTTTAAAGTGCCTTAAAACCAAGGAGAAACAACTGCTGATTTTATGTCACTGTACACAATGTACAAAATATAGAGCTATAAAAGATGATGTCAACTTTAAATCACACAGTGATTTCATATGATCGACCAAATGGTAGCGCAGTGCACTACTCCTGGCTTTTAAATGCCAGAAATGACCCAAGCTTTCAACATTTCTTATAAATGGTTTCTTTTTTTGGAAAAAAGTAAATATTAAGCTTATAATATGAATGTATTGATCACCCAGCACTGTTCAAATAAGTGGGAACTTTTAAAAAGAGACAGATTTATTTCTCATGCTGCTTATTTACAATTATTTCCAACCCTTGGAGAAAACTGACATAGGTTCCTGACTCTGAATGTCTAAGTTAGGGTATGTGCACACGGTAACAGGCTTTTACGTCTGAAAAGACAGATTGTTTTCAGGAGAAAACAGCTGCCTCGTTTCAGACGTAAATGCTCCTCCTCGCATTTTGCGAGGCTTCTCTGACAGCCGTAAATTTTGAACTGTGCTTCATTGAGTTCAATGAAGAACGGCTCAAATTACGTCTGAAAGAAGTGTCCTGCATATAATGTATATAAGTGTCCTGCACTTCTTTTGACGAGGCTGTATTTTTAAGCGTCCTCGTTTGACAGCTGTCAAACGACGACGCGTAAATGACAGGTTGTCTGCACAGTACGTCGGCAAACCCATTCAAATGAATGGGCAGATGTTTGCCGACGTATTGTAGCCCTATTTTCAGACGTAAAACGAGGCATAAAACGCCTCGTTTACATCTGAAAATAGGTCATGTGAACCCAGCCTAACTGTTTGAAAGCAGCTACATTTTGTTAAGTTGCCAGCTCAGAGCACACATGAAATAAATTGTGCCTCTCTCCTCTTGTTTTATTTCTTCCTTACATTTTTTTTTATTCCTGCACTGTTAATCTTTTACTTACTTAATATAAGCTGGACCAATAACAGCAGGCAGGTAGCCAATGAGCAACAGGATCATTTAGGATAAGGGCACCAAGTATTTTGAGGTTCGCTTTAAGTATTTTATACATAAATGTTTACCAGCCTAACTTGTCTGAACAGGGTCAGAAAATAGGGTTTAATAAAAGTAGCACCAGTAGCATTTAGGTCTGGACTACATGAAGTGATGTCTGTTATCTTTAGTTCCCATGGTAGCATTACTGGTGCAGCATAGAAAGCATGTGCTGCTACCACAGCAGTTGCATAGTCTACATTTAGTTTTGCCTTGATCAACATATAATGCCATAGAGTATTGAAGCAAGACTAAAGGTTACGTTGTAGCAGAGCAACTGGTATGTTAAACGCCCAACATGCCTCAATTTGTCACTTTGAAATTGCAAAAAGGTAACTTAAGAGGTAAATGTGAAGACCGAGGTGATTGGTGGGCACAGATGATGAAATAGTATCACCATAAAAAGACTATGCTACACCAAATGGCTATAAGCAGGGGTAAAGGCTAATAAATAGGGCCCTGGTGGGGGGACAAGTAAGGTGGCAATGCTGAAACACACCATTGAAGTATCAGCCGAGGAAAAGAATATCAGAATTCCAAACATATCAAGCACAGGGAAGGCAGACTGCAGCAGTCGGCTACTTCGTCGAACGTGTTAGGTCCCACATGGAGGGGTTGAATCTTCTTCAGAGTAGCCTCAATTAGGACCAATGTCATCATGAATTTAGTTGGCACAAAAGCAATGTAAGGGCTGGCTGGGACCGGTTGAAGTAGTTCAGAGGACTACATGATTAGTATAAAGGAGTGAAGGCAAAAGTAACTGTGGGAAAATAGTAAAGTCCTAGTGGGTATGACATGGATACTTTCTTTCCCATTTTAACAAGAAACCAAAAGAGGATATAAAGGATCAGGAAATTTTGTCAGTAGGCAAGTTTTGGTGAAGTTTATATAATCTTAAGATGTGATGTCTCTATTTTCTGAATTTG
Organism: Rhinoderma darwinii; assembly: GCF_050947455.1. NCBI lineage: Eukaryota > Metazoa > Chordata > Amphibia > Anura > Rhinodermatidae > Rhinoderma > Rhinoderma darwinii. Next base: position 77,191,526 of record NC_134697.1, read on the forward strand.
AACCTTGAGCCTTTAAATGGGTTGTCCACTTTTTAAAAACAATCCAGCAATACCCGTTAAATATTTATTAAAGTATTTTTTATAAATACAGGATACAGGTACAGGGAACACTGGGAACTGGAAAACACTAGGAGACCATTTTCATAGACAAACTTAGGGTATGACAACAACGCTCAAACATGGGAGGAAGGGGCTGGGCCCTTCATATAGTCCATGGTACTCATGGGCTAATTATACATGAAAGTCCGGTGCGCACGCTGCCCATTTAAGGGGGTTAGTGTTAGCCTCTTCATGTCTAATATTAAGCCCCGCCTTAGTAATGTATGCTGTCAATCAGTCAGCAGTTATTACTAAGGTGGTAGTAATAAAGTTTAGAAAAATACAAAGACATAGGAAAAATATTTTATTGAAATAAAAATCCCACACACAACCCTCGTTATACATTTTATTGAGAATTAAAAAAAAAGCTGTTACCGAAGTTGTAAAAAAACACAAATACACAAAAATAATTAGTAACACATAAAAAAGCAAAACAATTATTATTCTTACCTTTCCTGGGTCCAGAGCTGGAGCCGCAAAATTAGCTGGACCCTACCTATATCTAATCCTATAATGTGTGATACTGTCTGCTGAGCTACTGTATCTAATCCCATCATGTGTGATAATGTCTGCTGGGCCTTATATCTAATCCTATCATGTGCCATACTGTCTGCTGAACCTTATATCTAATCCTATCATGGGTGAAACTGTCTGCTGAGCCACTGTATCTAATCCTGTCATGTGTGATACTGTCTGCTGAGGCACTTTATCTAATCCTGTCCACAGCTATAGGGTCGTAGTGCTATAGATATGCTGTCTCATATATATGTGTGTATATATATATATATATACATATATATATATATATATATATATATAGTAAATACTTTCAAAATACGAGACAGCACACCTTGATATTGAAAAAAGTGGATTTATTCACCACATGCAACGTTTCAGCCCTACTCCATGGGGCCTTTCTCAAGAATATATATACAGTGAAGGAAATAAGTATTTGATCCCTTGCTGATTTTGTAAGTTTGCCCACTGTCAAAGACATGAACAGTCTAGAATTTTTAGGCTAGGTTAATTTTACCGGTGAGAGATAGATTATATTTAAAAAAAATCAGAATATCACATTGTCAAAATTCTATATATTTATTTGCATTGTGCACAGAGAAATAAGTATTTGATCCCTTTGGCAAACAAGACTTAATACTTGGTGGCAAAACCCTTGTTGGCAAGCACAGCAGTCAGACGTTTTTTGTAGTTGATGATGAGGTTTGCACACATGTTAGATGGAATTTTGGCCCACTCCTCTTTACAGATCATCTGTAAATCATTAAGATTTCAAGGCTGTCGCTTAGCAACTCGGATCTTCAGCTCCCTCCATAAGTTTTCGATGGGATTAAGGTCTGGAGACTGGCTAGGCCACTCCATGACCTTAATGTGCTTTTTTTGAGCCACTCCTTTGTTGCCTTGGCTGTATGTTTCGGGTCATTGTCGTGCTGGAAGACCCAGCCACGAGCTATTTTTAATGTCCTGGTGGAGGGAAGGAGGTTGTCACTCAGGATTTGACGGTACATGGCTCCATCCATTCTCCCATTGATGCGGTGAAGTAGTCCTGTGCCCTTAGCAGAGAAACACCCCCAAAACATAATGTTTCCACCTCCATGCTTGACAGTGGGGACGGTGTTCTTTGGGTCATAGGCAGCATTTCTCTTCCTCCAAACACGGCGAGTTGAGTTAATGCCAAAGAGCTCAATTTTAGTCTCATCTGACCACAGCACCTTCTCCCAATCACTCTCAGAATCATCCAGATGTTCATTTGCAAACTTCAGACGGGCCTGTACATGTGCCTTCTTGAGCAGGGGGACCTTGCGGGCACTGCAGGATTTTAATCCATTACGGCGTAATGTGTTACCAATGGTTTTCTTGGTGACTGTGGTCCCAGCTGCCTTGAGATCATTAACAAGTTCCCCCTGTGTAGTTTTCGGCTGATCTCTCACCTTCCTCAGGATCAAGGATACCCCACGAGGTGAGTTTTGCATGGAGCCCCAGATCGATGTCGATTGACAGTCATTTTGTATGTCTTCCATTTTCTTACTATTGCACCAACAGTTGTCTCCTCCTCACCCAGCGTCTTACTTAAGGTTTTGTAGCCCATTCCAGCCTTGTGCATGTCTATGTTCTTGTACCTGACATCCTTAGAAAGCTCTTTGGTCTTGCCCATGTTGTAGAGGTTAGAGTCAGACTGATTCATTGAGTCTGTGGACAGGAGTCTTTTATACAGGTGACCATGTAAGACAGCTGTCTTTAATGCAGGCACCAAGTTGATTTGGAGCAGTAACTGGTCTGGAGGAGGCTGAACTCTTAATGGTTGGTAGGGGATCAAATACTTATTTCTCTGTGCACAATGCAAATAAATATATATCATTTTGACTATGTGATTTTCTGTTTTTTTTTAAATATAATCTATCTCTCACTGGTAAAATTAACCTAGCCTAAAAACTCTAGACTGTTCATGTCTTTGACAGTGGGCAAACTTACAAAATCAGCAAGGGATCAAATACTTATGTCCTTCACTGTATATATAGGTAAATATATATATATATATACACGCACACACATTTTTTTGGGGGTATATGTATTGGGGCTATTTCCCCCGATGTTTCAAGACCTTAGTGACGCCCCGGCTGCTAGTGCTGCATCTTTGGGTCACTTAGAAGACCCAGCGATACAGCTGTAAGCTGCGGGCCGTTGGCCATGAGAAGTTTGGGGAGGGGAGCCCAAGAATAATCTTTGCATCGGGGCCCATGAGCCTTTAGCTACGCCCCTGTGTGTATGTATGGTGTGTGTCTGTATTGTGCATTTAGTATGTGTGCATATATAGTGTATATAGTGTGGGGTGTATAGAGTATATAGTGTGTGCCTGAAGTGCGTGTATAGTGTGCGTGGTGCGTATATAGGTGCATTTAGTGTGTGTGATGTGTGTTTGTATATATAGTGAGTGTGTGTGTGTGTGTGTGTGTGTGTGCGTTGTGTCAATGTGTACTGTGTAAAGTACTAGCAAATACCAGATGGGCCAGTGCTCAGTGGGCTGGGAGTCCGCTGCTGATCCAATCATGGCTGCTCACTACCGCTGTAGCTGCAATAGCAGTACCGTTACCAAAAGTGTCCAGCACTGACCACTATGTATTGGATTTGTGTATTTGATTTACAGAAATGATGTAAATCAAATTCAATAGCTGACGGCCACCATCACTTACCACTCTTCAGTGATCTCCACCTCCGTGCGCCACCTGAGTAGCTCCTTACGCGTCCAGCCCCAAACACAAGGTCCTGATGCTGAACAGTTGACTTTGTTCGGCGGTGTCTGGAGGTAAAGCCTAACCAGCAAGGAGGTATAAATAAAATATGGGGTCTGAATTAAAGGTGTTGGCCCATGAAAAACATTTATCACCTATCTGCAGGATAGGCGATAAATGCATGATCGCTGTGGGGGCCCTGATTAGGTGTACTGATTTAAACTTCATACAGCGCAGGGGAGGGCTCTAGTCATGAGCGGGAGCTGTTTAATGTAATCCATGTAACCTCGGGGCGGATGCATTAGACATCAGACGTGACGTTATACGCTTTGCAGGAGGATGCCATGGATTGCTGTAGAAAGCTCCCACTTGTGTCTCCAACCGAGCTTTCTAATCACTCAGCTCTCCTTCCCTTCTCTCCGACTTGCAGGCAGCTCAGAGGATTCCTTTACAACTCCAGACTGGTAAGTACATCTGCAGTTTAACTGCTGTTCAGGTAGAGGGTACTGTAAATGCGTAGGGGAGGGGATTCTTTAAAAATTGTTTTTGTGGGGGACCTTACTGTAAATGTTATGTGTGGGGGTAGGGGATCCTGTATAAATACTTTTTGTGTTGGGGGGGGGGGGACTTTAATGTAAATGCTATGTGTGGGGGGAGGGGATTCCTTATAAATCATTTTTGTGGGGGAGGGGGGACATGGCAGTGAACTCTATCTGTGTGGGGGGATTTTGGGTAGTAATTTTGCTGTCATTTTGCGTTTTTATGCCACGATATTCACATAACCATGAGCAATTTCCTGAAAACAGATGCAAAAAAATGTGATTTGACCGCCACATGTTCATTCGTCTGGGGGTACGGAGATTACAGGATTGCAGTTAATGTTATGTTTGGGAGAAGATTATTTATAGTTTTTGTGTGGGGAGGGTGGACTTTTTTTTCCCTGTCCACACACAGTAGCTAAGATAAACCTACAACTGGAAAGGGTCAATAATTACACAATGATCATAATATGATAGAAAAAATATTAAATCTTTATTTAAGACATGTATACAGACAATGATTAAAAATGAGTCGTACAATGCAAAAAAAGGGCGTCAGCCTATGTCAGGAGTTTATGGTCCAATCTAAAGGATATGTACAAAATGACAAACAATTTTTCCGTATGGGTTCAACAGGTAGGTGAGCATATGAAATTCAGGTGTATTAGAGAATGCTTAATATGCTCATACAAAAGCTGATAGAGCTTATTTGAAACAGATCACACTGGTCAATGTCGGACAAATTGTCTATATACATCTCAAACTAGTAAAGAGACGATGTCTCAAGAATATGCATATATTTGAACAAATAAAACATTTTAGGAGGAAGCCATACACACTATCCCCAATGAAGTGAGAATTAAAGTGATCAGATCATGAATATGCTGTTTGGCATAATAAAAAACCAAGTGGAAAGCAAAGCATGATTAAAACATGATCAGAGACAAGGTAAGACAGCACAAATGAACACATTCCCATATAAGGACTCCTGCACAGTGAATGACGCCGGACCCGACACGCGTTTCGGCTGATGCCGTCGTCCGGGGGTGGCGCCATCCCAGTGGGGACCTCCCTTTTAACATCAGGATAGCCAATGGGAATGTGATGCACAGATGTTTGGGTAGAAGAGGGTAATAGCGGCGACATGCGGTGGGTATGAAGATGGGCACCACCCCACTTCCGGTCCCGCGTCATCAAAACGGATATGATGTGGCAATGTCTGACATCACCGCCCACATACCCGCCTGATCAAGACAGCGGCAATGGCCACTCCCCACAGAGACGCAAGTGCACAACCGCTCCAAATGGGTGCATCAGGTAAGTAAATAGATAAACATATGAACGCAAAATCGAACCATGTGGAGATTTAGAAGCAACGAGAACAAAGGGGAAAGGGAAAAGAAAAATAATAATTATGTGAAAAGGTGACCAAAAAGTAAGTGAACAATGTGAGTAAGTAGTGAGATGAATGAAAACAATGGAAAAAATAAATAAAAAGAAAATAAGAAAACTAAATAAAGAAATTATGTAGAACCTACTGCTAATAGTGAGCGAACGGCATGAAAAAGCCGATGATGATGAGAAGGCCAAAAAAGGCATTGAAAGATGCAAAGTGCCAAACACAATAACGATTTTGCAAAGGATATGTAAAAGTAAACAATACAATCTACGCAAAAACTAACGTGGTGCATGAATGTAAATAATGTGAATATATCGAAAGTGTAGGGATGATTGCACAAAGAACAATGAAAAAGAAAATATATAAAATAAATAAAGAATAAGTAATAAAAAATAAAACAATAAAGTACGCATTGTGCTACATAAAGTACAAGAATTGCAAAATCCTATGAATAATGAGCACCACAGATGTTGATCCATGGCATATATTTAGATTCATAGAGCCTTGTCATGTACCCGATCCACCAACCATCAAATATCTGAATCAAAAAAAGGATCTTTCAGTTGTTATATTATAACAAGGGAGGAAAATAATAAACAAAATTAATACTCAATGGGAAATACAAAGACATTAACCAGTTCAGGACCGGGCTATTTTGCGCCTTCAGGACCAGATACCGTTTAGCCATTTTTAGCACGTGTTAGTTAAATGGCTATAACTTTTTTATTTGTTGGGCTAACGACGTGATTTTTGCAAATTTTTTTCTGTAGACAATGCAGGTTTCATTTTTTATCGTTTTTATACACACCTTTTTTGCTATTTTAGAATTTTTATTCATAAAGTTTGAAAATAATAGTAAAAAAATAAGCTTTTTTAAGTTACAGCTATTTTTTTGGTAATAACATAGTTTTACCCTAAAATAGACCTTTTATTTGTGATCATCATTGTCTACCGTAAATTTTAATATATTACATCTCTATATTAGGGTAATTGGGTCAGCGCTAGCGTTACAACAATGATTGGCGGGGGGGAACGTTTTTTTTTGGGGTGGGTATTTTATGTGTATGTATTATAAATTTTTTTTTGCACTTTACTTTACTAGTTTTTTATTACTATGGTCTGTCCCCCAAAGGTCAAAAAGGACCTTTGTGGAACTTTATATATTTTTTTTCTTTCTTTTACACCATGTTTTTCCACTGTAACTGGAGCTGCACAGCAGCCCCAGTTACAGGGGAAATCAGCCCTCTCATAGTGACGATTGTCACTAATAGGGCTGTGCTGGGTCTAGTAAGACCCAGCAGCAGTCTCTCAATAAAGGCACCCGGTGATCATGTGACTGGTCGCCGCTGCTGCTGTCTCTATTCCTATACACAGCGTTCATTGAGCGCTGTGTAAAAAGACATCGGAGAAGACAGAAGCAGCTAAAGCAGCTTCTATCCTCTACTCAGGGTCCCCGGCAGTCACTGGCAGCCGGAGACCCGACATTCAGCTGCTCGATCGCGCGGGCAGCAAGTTAAAACCCGAGCCGTAAAAAGTCTATGGCTCGGGTTTTAAGGACCCTGACCGCTGGCCGTAAAAATACAGCCAGCGGTCGGGAACCAGTTAAGGAAAAAACTAAAATGATAAAAATAAGGGATAAAAACAGACCCGCTAGGAGTCAATGGTTAGAGGAATGGAGTGAAGCTAAGTGTCTCATTTAGACCCTGTGGACACATTGTGCCAATGGTCCAAATCCATCTGGCTTCACACTGTGCCAATTTTTGTGTGATGTTACCTCCCCGAATCCCCAATGGAATACAATCTATCCCTCGTACCCTAAGTTTAGATGGGTCACAAGAATAGTGTGTTTTAAAGGGTCGTGCAACTGGCTTCACTGTTTATATAGCATCTTTATCGTTAACTTCTACGGCACCTATAATATCACGTACATGTTCTCTTACACGGATTTTAAATTCTCTAGATGTTAGACCCACGTAAATTTTGGGACAGGGGCATGTCGCATAATGCACGACCGCTTTGGTCGTACATGTGATGTGATGGGTGATGGTAAATGTTTTAGTACCTATTGCATTTAAAAATCAATCACCTTTTCTACAGCTACACATCGCCACACATCGTCCGCATAGACTACACACCCATTTAGGGCCCTTTGTACCAAAGGGAAATTTCGCTTTCTTGTTGACATAGTGACTCCTGACAAGATGGTCCCTCAAATTTCTAGACCTTCTGGCTGAGATACTAGGATATTTGGTGATATATTTCTCTAGTGTTGGATCTGTCAGAAAGATAGGCCAATAGCGATTCAGAATTTCGTTCATTTGTGACCAACTCGAATGATAATTGGTGGTGAATCTCACCTTTGTCTCTGTGTTGGTTACTCTCGTTGAATAAAGGAGGCTTTCTCTTGTTGTATGTTTTGCCCTATGGTATGCTTTCTTAATGGATCTCCTACTGTTATCCACATTCTAGAAAACGAATCCTCAAGCCTTGTGCCTGTTCTTCAAAGACTGCGTCAGAAGAGCAGATTCTTTTGATCCCTAAAAATTGGCCAATATGGACAGCCTGTATGGTCTGTGCCGGATGAGAAGAGGAGGAATGCAACAATGAATTCACTGCTGTCTTTTTACGATATACATCACTTTGTAAAAATCCTTGTATATCTTTTGTGAGATTCACATCCAAGAAATCAATGTGTTGTCTATCGTATTTATACGTGAATTTTAAATTACGATCATTTTTATTCAAACGAATCATAAATTTGTCCAGTTCGGAAGGATCACCCTTCCAGATGATCATGATGTCGTCGATGTACCGAGCCCAAATTATGACTCGGTCCATCAAATCATCCTGACCATCAGACAACAGGTCCGACTCCCACAACTCTAGGAACAGGTTGGCATATGAGGGTGCACATGCCGCCCCCATAGCTGTCTCCTGGAGCTGTAGATAGAAGGACCCGTTAAATACAAAAAAGTTGTGTGTTAAGGCAAACTCGAGAAGTTTCACCACAAAAGTTGAAAGAGAGGTCCCTATATTAGTCGTGGCAAGACAATGGGTAACTGCCCTAATACCATCCACATGACGAATGCTAGTATAGAGCGACTCTACGTCACAAGTGATCAATAGCATGTCCTTTTCAATACTGATACCATTGATCCTCTGTAAGAGATCTGCTGTATCGCAAATGTAAGACGGTAAACTTTCGATCAAACCCTTAAGGTGTAAGTCAATAAATGTGCAAATTCTCGCGGTAATACTGCCCCTACCTGAAATTATAGGTCTTCCTGGGGGAGTTGTTTCATTTTTATGCACCTTCGGGAGAAGATATAGTGTAGGTATAGTCGGTTCTTCTGTGGTCAGAGCTTCACAGAGTTCTTTGCTGATTGTGTTATTTTGTACAGCCTGCGAAATAATTTGTTGTAATTCTAACCTGTAGGCAGACAGTGGGTTAAATGTAAGTTTTTTATAACACTGTTTGTCCCGAAGTTGTCTATATGCTTCTGCCTCATACATATTACATGGTCACACCACCATATTCCCACCTTTATCGGTGGCTTTAAAGACAATATCATCCATTTTTTGCAGTTTATTCAAACTCTGCCACTGTAATTCGATCAGGTTATCATGCTTGATATTATTTGGAATACTCTCCAATTCTTTGCTAACAGATTTAACAAAGAGATCAACGGCTGGGCACATACTTAATGTAGGAAACCTCTTGGATTTCACACAAATAGATACTGGAATTTTACCTGGTGTCACGAGGCGGGGTGTGGACCCACAGGGCCGTACCACATAGCGGGATGGCAGTGTAATGATGGGGTTTTGAGACGGACAAGTGAGCCCTAATCTACCCGCAACCCAGTCCCTGCCTACTTGCACGGCCCGTCCTAGGCGACGGCGTACAACTGGGCGACGGTCCCTACACTCAATATGTGCACGACAGACAACACAAGACAGGGTACACAGAAGAGAGGGAAGTGGGGCAGTTGCCCACGGCAACACCGTGAGCTACAGGAGTAGTGAACGAGCCGAGTCAAACCAGGAGAGTACGTGATAACAAAACAGAGCAGAAGAATAGTCAGTCAATCAAGCCAGGGTCGATATGAAGCAGGTCAATTGTAAGTAGCAGGAACAGCAGAGCCAGGAACCAGAGAGAATCACAGGCAAAAGACAAGCAGCAAATTAAGGTATACATAGACCAAGGGCGGGAGCTAGAACGGTCTGGCCAGGCTGTGATAGGTTCTCCCACTCCTCAGCCTACCAGCCTGAGTGGTAGCAGATCGAGTCACTCTAGCCGACCTAGGCACAGATGCAGGCTGATTAACCACGGGCGTCGACACAGAAGATGTGTCAGGCAAATCCTTTACAGGCAGCTGGCCAAACAGGTATGGTACAAAGTCTATAGTCCAGAAAAGGGTACCTGAGGCAATGTGGACAGCAGCAAGGCAGGCTCGGCTGGGACCAGGAGGCAGGTAGACGTCAGGCGTGGAGCAGCAGAACAGGCGTGGAGATGAAGCACAATACGATAACAGCTCAGCACGGCAGTAGACCAGGATGGTACAGATAGCACGGGAAACAGGATACAGGTACGTGGAACACTGGGAAGCTGTAAGACACTTAGGAGACCTTTTGCAAGACAGACTAAGGGAAACAACAACACTCAGGCATAGAAGCAGGGGGCTGGTCCCCTCTTATAGTCCAGGGTACTCACGGGTCAAAGTTCATCACAAGTTCCGGCGTGCGCTGCCCCTTTAAGAGCGGTCACGAGCATGCCCGCGCACCCTACGGGATCCAGCTGAGGTGAGTGGACGCGAGCGCTTGCCGACTCATGGCTGCGGCTGTCAGGGGGAGGTTGGAGCTGACGGCCCGCAGCCACAGACATTACACCTGGTTTATCAGGATCTTGTTCGTCCAAGAGGTCTTCAAGTGCACATAACAATGTTTGTTCAATATTAGTAGGAAAAAGATTGTCATATTCTGACTTATGGAACCACTTCTTGTAGATTAAAGAACGACCAAAAATATGGAGGTCCTTCACTGTAGAAAAGGTATCAAAACGGGCACAGGGTGAAAAGGTAAGGCCTCTTTCCATTAGCTCTATGTCTGTCTCAGAAAATATATGTGTAGAGAGGTCGATTATTCTAATCTTTCATGTCCTGTTTCCTTTTGTTGGCCGCTTGTCGTTGCGTTAATTTCCTTTTGAATCTCATACCAAAGGGGCCATTTGTCGCTTGAACTACACTATCTGATTCACTGGTGGAGGAGATAGATGTGAAGGATGGTGTTCGATCTCGGGTTGAATGTTGGTCAGACCTTCTCCATCTGTAGACTCTGTTTTGTTGGAAATCACCCACATCTCTAGTAAATTTGGTACTCTTTGTTTCCTGGATATCTTTTTCCCATTCTGTAAATTGAGTCTCAAGCATTTGTTTGAATTTAGATTTGTGGTTAGTTGAGTTTGGATACTATGAATTTCAGTATCCATCTGTTCTAAAATTTGTTGATTGAGCCCAATAAGAAGTTCCATAAACTTCAGTGAACCCTTGTTACAGACCTCCTCCCACCTTGAGACAAACACCTCATCGCTCATGGGGAATGATGGAAATATTTGGATTGGAAGACCTCTTGGAATCAGGTTTCTTGATATATAAGAAAAACTTTGTTCCACCAAACTTTCATACGTCGGTGGAGCAAGTTCCTATATTTATTTTGTAGCTCGCTCACATTCCCACCACCATTAAAACCAAGCACTGGAGACTCATCTCTAAAAACCTGATCCATCTGGGATCGCCAGGCGCATTCTCTGGCTTCATAATCCATGGTGCCCAAGGTACTTGACTCTGTGAAGAACACAGAAAAAATTAGCAAACAAAATCTATCTCTACATTTAGGAAGACGAAAATGCCACAGAAATGTATGACCAGCAAAGAACAGTTACAGATATTCAGTAATTCAAAATGTAATACTGAGGCATAACTGTGGCACTTAAGAGAGGTATACCAAGCGTGACTTGGTGTATTGGCCCAAAGGGAACATGGTACAGTTAAATATGGATTCTTAAAAAACGCACGTGGTTTTATCGCGATTTGCAGCAGGTTAGTGATGCAGCATTGGCCGCACAGTTTTCATAGCTGAAACATATAAAAAATGTGTTTCACCTTTAAAAAAAAGGTACGGTCAATAACCGCATTGCAAAACTGTGGTAAAACCACATGCATTTTTTTTCAGATGGGGTTTTTAATTTCAGCTCAACCGCTACATGTGAATATATCCAGGCTATGTAAACCTTTGAACACTTTGACGGCTTCGGTGACAGTGGGGCCAGGGTGTCTCTGACAAGCAGGATCCACATGTTATCGAGCACATCTAAGTTCATAAACTCAGAGACAAGCAGGACCCGCCGTCACCGAATTCGTCAGTCCCGTGATCTGACAGATTCGGGTTTAGGCACAAGATACATAGAAGCTTTATCTGAAAAAGTAAAAAAATAAATGTTTACATAGCCTTTAACCACTTTCTGAGCAGAAGCTTTACCCCCCCCCCCCCACCCTTCCTGACCAGGCCCATTTTCAAGTTTTAGCCATGTGCCAATTTAAAAGCAAACGGTTGTTCTATTAATATTATTCATAGCCTACTGTATTATTAGTCCACATGTAACAGAAACAATCCTCTGGCTGAAGAGCGTCTGAAGCCACTCTTAGGCTATGTTCACACTGAGTTTTTTGCAGGCGGAATTTCTACCTCAAAATTCCATTTGGAAGTTTGAGCCAGTTTTTCCTCTCCCTGCACGCCGATTTTCACGCCGTTTTTCGCCCACGGCCATTGAGCGCCGCGGCCATAAAACGCAGCGAAATACGCTTTCTCTGCCTCCCATTGATGTCAATGGGAGGTCAGAGGCATAAACGCCCAAAGATGGGGAATGTCCCTTCTTTCTCCCACGAGACTGTTTTACCGCTCGCGGGAAAAAGACGCCTCCGCCTCCCATTGAAATCAATGGGAGGCATTTTCGGGCCGTTTTTGACGACTTTTGTGGCGCGGTTTCCGCGTCAAAAAACTTGTGTAAACATAGCCTTACTGTACCAACCCAGCTAAAACTTTCTTTCTCTCCTTTTTTTAACAAATCACTGGAGTAGAAATAGGGTTTGATAAAATATAACTTTTACTCATAATTTTTTTAAAAATGTGCAAATAAATGCATATAAAGACACTCTTTTAAAATAAAAAAAATATGCTCCCTATTGCAGGGGGAAATTGACATTCTGTGCGGTTATTAAATGGCAATTTGCGCAGGTTGTAACTATGTTTTTCACACAACACATATAAAGCTCCAAGTCATTGTAATATGTAAGGAAAAGGTTTTTCAGAAGAGTAGGTATTGTTGTATTTGGGGTGATCAGTCCCCCTACCCGTTTTGTGTTGTAACAGAGTCCATGCTGTTCCTGTGCCTGGGAAACCTTGTTATTCCTTTATAAATATCCAGGCAACCAGTGTTATGCCTTCTCCCGACGCGTTTCCTTGTGGCCCAAATTCTACAGGGGAGATAAGGCCATTTAACTTCTTCAATAGGAGGCTTTGTTTGCATTGGAGTCATAAAAAGAGTAAATCTTCTGCATTGGCAGAGAGTACTAGCTGCATCAGTTCCACAATGCTGGGATGTGTGCCTGTCTTGGCGTGTAACGTCCTCTCCTTTTTTTAACACCAAAGTTGAAAGCCCCCTCTCTGCTGTCTTCTTCAGTCTGCTGAGGTTGAGCTGAGATGTAGCTACCCCTGCCCACTCAGTCTCTTCTTTCCCCCGGGCGCCAAACTAGATGTGGAACATATCACACATCACTATCACTTTTATCGCGAGAAATTAGTTCTCTTTGCGCAGCAATGATTAGCGGGGGGAAGAGCTCCCAACTCACTGCTGCGCAGAGTAACTTAGGCTAGGAAGGTTGATGGCAGTGGCGCCGCGACCCTTTCGCTATCACTAGGCAGATTAATTCTTCTGCCTAGTAGCACATCTTGCGCATGCGACAGCCAGATAAAATAACTAGGGAAGGAGCTCCCCAATCGGTTGACTGAGCAGCTATGACTTACAAAGAGACGTTGCGGCGGCTGAAGCATTTTCTAGTAATGAGCACTGGGCCGGCTACAGGTTTATGTGGACCGTTGGATGATTGAGTCTGAGTGGGCCCTTTGAATTGTGTGACACGATTGTGACAATTGTGTGATTTCTCCTGATTTCCGTGCGGAAAATATTCAGCAGCACGTAGATAACATTTGTTAATCCCTTCCCGCCGCAGCCGTTTTTCGGATTTTCACTTTTGCTTTTTCCTCTCCACCTTCCAAAAGACATAGATTTTTTTTTTCTGTAGATATAGCTGTATGAGGTCTTTTTTTTGCGGGACGAGTTGTAGATTTTCACGCCACCATTTATAGTACCATATAGTGGGAAACTGGAAAAAATTTCTTTGTGTTGTGGGAAAAAACAGCGGTTCCTCCATTTTTGGGGGGCTCCGTTTTTACGGCGTACACCTCGCGGTAAATACGACCTGTTAACTTTATTCTGTGGGTCAATACGATTATGGCGATACCACGTTTATATAGTTTTGTGTATATTACTACTTTACAAGGAAAAAACTGATTGTTGAAAATAAAAATAAAATTAGTTTTGAGTCGCCATATTCTGAGAGCCATAACATTTTGTTGGGGTACATGAGACTTTTTGATCACGTTTTATTACATTTTTTTTGTGGGCGATGAAGTGACCACAAACAGCGATTCTGGCGTTTTTTATATTTTCTTTTTTTTGGCGGGTTAAATAATGTTATATTGCAATAGCTTTGACTTTTACGGACGCGGCAGTACCGGTTATGTTAATATTTTTTTACATTGCGTTTTTTTTTAAACTTTTAACATTTTTCTTTTTTTATATATTAAATAAAAATGTATTTAGCTGTATTTGACCTTTTTTCATGAGTAAATTAACCTCATGTAAATTAATGACACGGCTTCCTTCGCCACGCCATTGGCAATAAGATCCTGTACTTAACCATTTCCATGCTGCCGCAGTTAGGAACATAGTGGCGTCAATGCATCGTTCCGAGACAGGCTAGCTTGTTCACAAGCCCTCATATGGATGGTACGAGCGACCCAAAAAGTGTCTGAACAGATCCTAAAAGTATATAGAAATGTATTATTTTAATCTGGGCCAAGTTTTTTTATCCTCGAAAAAGTTTTTGTTTTCTTTTTAAAATAAGGGACCCTTGCGAGGACAACACAGGACCCCTCGCAAAGTTCTTCCGTATGACATGACAATTAATAGTTGAACTGTAGTCACGTGTTTATGTTTATGGAACGGCCCATTCAGAAAAAAAAAACCCTGCACCACGTGACCCGGCAGTGCTGCGCTCACACAACTGTCAGCTGACCGACTTGTGCATTTGCCGGTTCGAGATCAGCGACGTGCGTTACACATCCCGGAACCGAGTGCACACAGGACCGGAGCCTCCAGAGACTATGTCCGGTGACGGAGAGGAGACGGTGACAGGCACACAGGTGAGCGGGGGAGGATGTGACGTCATGAGAAGGGGGCGGTGTTTGTGTCACCTGAACTCGTTCCCTCAGATGTTTGAAGTTTTTGGCGCTAAAAGTTTTGCTTTTCGCTGTTGTGAGTGTCGGGAGCGGCGTCATGTCTGCCTGCACCTGCTTCCTCGTTTACAGCTCAGGCTATTCTACGTTTAGGATAGTTCTCCATTTGTCTGTAAATTTATTTCTTTTATAACCTTATTTTGGTCTTAAAATGCACCTCCATTTGTGGCCCGAATTGGGGCGCGGAGAGACGCGGTACGGTTGCCATGGCGTATGTCTGGTCAGGCGGGAGATCATAAGCGAAGATACAATTTGAAGGGGAATTTGTACCATAGACTATTATGGCATATCCATAAGAGGTGAGACCTACTTTCCGTCATCCATCTGGCGTAGTGGCTGCCGCATCCAGGTGGAAAATGTAGAAGTGGGCGTACAAATACTATGGCAATAAATTGTCAAAATGCTGCACCGTAATCCTAATGGGGGGAAAAAAACAGGTGAAATAAATGCGATTTTTTTTTTTTTTTTTGTAAGTACCACAGAAACTTTACCGAAGTGTGAATAGACATCACGTCCTGGCTGGAGGAGATGTCTATTCACTCTCAAGACACTTCGGTAAAGTTACTGTGGGAGTAAGTGACAGCACAGCGTGATCAGGTGAGATCACGCTGTGCTGTGAGTACAGTGTGATCTCGCGAGATCACGCTGTGCTGTGAGTACAGCTAAACATGAATGGAGAGAAGTGAATGACGCTGATTGGTCAGCATCATACACTTCTCTTTACAACGCCCAGTTGGCTAATAAGAAACTAATTAGCATAAATCTAAAATTGCTCATAAATGGCTCAAAATTGAAAAAAATAAAAACCACTGTTCTCTACATTACAGCGCCGATCACATTATGTAGGAGATAGGGCATTTATAATCTGGTGACAGAGCCTCTTTAACCCCTTCCCGCTATTGGGCGTGACTGTACGTCCAGATATAAAGTGCGTTCCCACACTCGGGCGTACAGTCACGCCCTGTAGATAAAGCGGGCACAGGAGCTGTGCGCGCTTTATCTTCAGCAGCTGTCCGCTGTCATACACAGCTGACATCCCGCTGCAATGGCTGTTACCGCCGATCGCAGCCATTTAACCCCTTCAATGCGGCTGTCAATGACGTCTGCCGCATTGAAGTGGTTGACAGAGGGAGGGAGCTCCCTCTGTACACCCTGGGCCCCCCCTGCGATGGAAGCTATGGCAACCAGGAAGCAGTTGCTAGGCTTCCTGGTTGCCCAGGTACGGAAGCCTATTAGGTCCTGCCCGAGGCATGATGTAATAGGCTAACTGTCAGATGAAGAATGACAGTTACAATACACTGCACTACATAAGTACATACAGAAGTAGTGCAGTGTATTGTACCGGAGATCAGAAGATCAGATCTTCAAGTCCCCAGGTCAGTGTAAAAGAAAATGTGAAAGAAAAATAAATAAATAAAAGTTTTAATAAATAATAAATAAATAATAAAAACAACACTTGCCCTGTTTCCCTGATCAACTATTATTAGAAAAAAAATGAAAACATGAAAATAAAACTATACATAATAGGTATCGCCGCGTTCGGAATGGCCTGATCTATAAAAATATCACATTATTTTTACCGCACGATGAACAACGTAAAAATTTTAATAAAAAAGAATGACAGCATTTTATTTTTTGGTCATCTTGTCTCAAAAAAATGTAATAAAAAGTGATCAAAAAGTTGCAAGTAACGCACAATGGTACCAAAGAAACTACAGTTCGTCACGCATAAAACAAGCCCTCCCGCAGCGATATCAACGAAAAAATAAAAAGTTATGGCTGTCAGAAAATGGCGACACTAAAACATGATTTTTTTAGAAAAGAGTATTTTTATTGTGGGAAAGTAGTGAAACGTAAAAAAACTATATAAATTTGGTGTCGCTGTAATCGTATCGCCCCGCAGAATAAAGTTAACATGTTGTTTATACTGCACGGTGAACACTGTAAAAAAAAACAAAAAAACGAAGAATTGCTGTTTTTTGGTTTCCTCATCTCCCAAAAAATGGAATAAATAGTGATAAAAAAATCGCATGTACCCCAAAATGGAACTAATAAAAATTACAGCTCGTTCCACAAAAAACGCGCCCTCACACAGCTCCGTTACCGGAAAAATAACACGTTATGACTCTCAAAACGCAATGATGCAAAATGATGCTAAATGACGGCCCAGACTAATTTTTAGGTCCAGTAGAATTTCACTAAATACCCCACATCGTCACATGCTGGACCCCACAGGTGGACCCTGTAGATGCAGCGGAGATGAGGAAACTTTAGGGCCTTGTGCTGCTTATAGGGCTAGTGAAGAAGTCAGAGATTAGGCAATACTGGGGCGAAGATATTTTGTATAATACCCAATAAACCCGGCCTGTGCATAAATGATTGGCTCAAAGCGACCACACCAATCCATGGATTATTCATATCACCCTATTACATCATCCTATTATGCCCTGATGTACTCCGCCCAGTATACATATACCCTGATGTACTCCGCCCAGTTTACACATACCCTGATGTACTCCTCAGCTTACATATACCCTGATGTACTCCGCCCAGCCTACATATACCCTGATGTACTCCGCCCAGCCTACATATACCCTGATGTACTCCGCCCAGCCTACATATACCCTGATGTACTCCGCCCAGCTTACATATACCCTGATGTACTCCGCCCAGTTTACACATACCCTGATGTACTCCTCAGCTTACATATACCCTGATGTACTCCTCAGCTTACATATACCCTGATGTACTCCGCCCAGCTTACATATACCCTGATGTACTCCTCACAGCTTACATATAGCCTGATGTACTCCGCACAGTTTACATATACCATGATGTACTCCGCCCAGTTTACATATACCCTGATGTACTCTGCCCAGTTTACATATACCCAGATGTACTCTGCCCAGTTTACATATACCCTGATGTACTCCGCACAGATTACATATACCCTGATGTACTCCGCCCAGCCTACATATACCCTGATGTACTCCGCCCAGTTTACATATACCCTGATGTACTCCGCACAGATTACATATACCCTGATGTACTCCGCCCAGCCTACATATACCCTGATGTACTCTGCCCAGCTTACATATACCCTGATGTACTCCTCACATATTACATATACCCTGATGTACTCCGCACAGATTACATATACCCTGATGTACTCCGCCCAGCCTACATATACCCTGATGTACTCTGCCCAGCTTACATATACCCTGATGTACTCCGCACAGCTTACATATACCCTGATGTGATGTACTCCGCACAGCTTACATATAGCCTGATGTACTCCGCACAGCTTACATATACCCTGATGTACTCTGCATAGCTTACATATACCCTGATGTACTCCGCACAGATTACATATACCCTGATGTACTCCGCACAGCTTACATATACCCTGATGTACTCCTCACAGCTTACATATAGCCTGATGAACTCCTCACATATTACATATACCCTGATGTACTCCGCACAGTTTACATATACCCTGATGTACTCCGCACAGCTTACATATACCCTGATGTACTCCGCACAGCTTACATATACCCTGATGTACTCCGCACAGCTTACATATACCCTGATGTTCTCCGCACAGCTTACATATACCCTGATGTTCTCCGCACAGCTTACATATACCCTGATGTACTCCGCCCAGCATACATATACCCTGATGTATTCCGCCCAGTTTACATATACCCTGATGTACTCTACCCAGCTTACATATACCCTGATGTACTCTGCATAGCTTACATATACCCTGATGTACTCCACACAGATTACATATACCCTGATGTACTCCGCACAGCTTACATATACCCTGATGTACTCCTCACAGCTTACATATAGCCTGATGTACTCCTCACATATTACATATACCCTGATGTACTCCGCACAGTTTACATATACCCTGATGTACTCAGCACAGCTTACATATACCCTGATGTACTCCGCACAGCTTACATATACCCTGATGTACTCCGCACAGCTTACATATACCCTGATGTACTCCGCACAGCTTACATATACCCTGATGTTCTCCGCACAGCTTACATATACCCTGATGTTCTCCGCACAGCTTACATATACCCTGATGTACTCCGCCCAGCATACATATACCCTGATGTATTCCGCCCAGTTTACATATACCCTGATGTACTCTACCCAGCTTACATATACCCTGATGTACTCCGCACAGCTTACATATACCCTGATGTTCTCCGCACAGCTTACATATACCCTGATGTACTCCGCCCAGTTTACATATACCCTGATGTATTCCGCCCAGCTTACATATACCCTGATGTATTCCGCCCAGCCTACATATACCCTGATGTACTCCGCCCAGCCTACATATACCCTGATGTACTCCGCCCAGCTTACATATACCCTGATGTATTCCGCCCAGCTTACATATACCCTGATGTACTCCGCACAGCTTACATATACCCTGATGTACTCCGCACAGCTTACATATACCCTGATGTACTCCGCACAGCTTACATATACCCTGATGTACTCCTCACAGCTTACATATAGCCTGATGTACTCCGCACAGTTTACATATACCATGATGTACTCCGCCCAGTTTACATATACCCAGATGTACTCTGCCCAGTTTACATATACCCAGATGTACTCTGCCCAGTTTACATATACCCTGATGTACTCTGCCCAGTTTACATATACCCTGATGTACTCTGCCCAGTTTACATATACCCTGATGTACTCTGCCCAGTTTACATATACCCTGATGTACTCCGCACATAATTACATATACCCTGATGTACTCCGCCCAGCCTACATATACCCTGATGTACTCTGCCCAGCTTACATATACCCTGATGTACTCCGCACAGATTACATATACCCTGATGTACTTCTCACAGTTTACATATACTCTGATGTACTCCGCCCAGCTTACATATACCCTGATGTACTCCGCCCAGTTTATATATACCCTGATGTACTTCGCCCAGTTTACATATACCCTGATGTACTTCGCCCATCTTACATATACCCTGATGTACTCTGCCCAGTTTACATATACCCTGATGTACTCCGCCCAGCTTACATATACCCTGATGTACTCCGCCCATCTTACATATACCCTGATGTACTCCGCCCAGCTTACATATACCCTGATGTACTCCGCCCAGTTTACATATACCCTGATGTACTCCGCCCAGTTTACATATACCCTGATGTACTCCGCCCAGCTTACATATACCCTGATGTACTCCGCCCAGTTTACATATACCCTGATGTACTCCGCCCAGTTTACATATACCCTGATGTACTCCGCCCAGCTTACATATAGCCTGATGTACTCCGCACAGATTACATATACCCTGATGTACTCCGCCCAGCTTACATATACCCTGAGGTACTCTGCCCAGCTTACATATGCCCCCACATTATAAGATAAAATACCACTAAAACACCAAGCAAAATCTGCGCTTCAAAGCCAAATGGTGGTCCAACTGAGCCTGGCAGTGTGCCCAAACGACAATTTATGACCACATATGGGGTATTACTGTATTCTGGAGAACCCGCTTAACAATTTATGGGATGTGTGTCTACGGTGGTACAAGCTGGGCACAACACATTGGGCACTGAAATGGCATATCTGTGGAAAACAGCAATTTTCAATCTGCAACATCTATTGTTTACTCATTTTTGCAAAACACTTGTGCGGTCAAAATGCTCACTACACCCCTAGATAAATTCTTTGAGGGATCTAGTTTCCAAAACGGGGTAATTTATCGGGGGTACCACTTTACTGGTACTATAGCTCAATGCAACATGGTGTCAAAAAGTGAATCTTATAATATCTCCACTCCAAATACTAAATGGCGCTCCTTCCCTTTAGAGCCTTGCTGTGTGTCCAAATAGCAGTTTATTACCACGTGTGGGGTATTTCCCTACTCTGAAGAAGTTGCTTTACAAATGTTACGGTGCTTTTTCTCCTTTATTTGTTGAGAAAATGAAAAATGTTGAACTAATACTACGTCTTATTGGAAAATAATGTAATTTTTCATTTTCACTGCCCATTTCTAATAAAATATATGAGACACCCGTGGGGTCAAAATGCTCACTAACCCCCCTAGATGAATTCCTCAATGGGTGTAGTTTGCCAAATGGAGTCACTTTTTTCCCACTGTACTGGTACCTTAGGAGCTTTACAAATGCGACATGGTGCTGAGAAATCAAACCAGCAAAATCTGTACTCCAAAAGCTAAATGGCGTGCCTTCCCTTCTGAGTCCTGCCGCTTGCCCAAACAGCAGTTTATGACCACATGTTGGGTATTTCCGTACTCTGGAAAAGTTGCTTTACAAATGTTACGGTGCTTTTCATAATTTATTTGTTGAAAAAAATAAATTTTTTGTGGTAAAGCTACATCTTATTGGAAAATAATGTGATTTTTCATTTTCACTGCCCAATTCTAATGAAATCTATGAAACACCTGTGGGGTCAAAATGCTCACTACCCCTAGATGAATTCCTCAATGGGTGTAGTTTGCCAAATGGAGTCACTTTTGGGGAGTTTCCATTGTACTGGTACTTAAAGAGGCTCTGTCACCAGATTTTGCAACCCCTATCTCCTATTGCAGCAGATCGGCGCTGCAATGTAGATTACAGTTTCGTTTTTTGTTTTTTTTAAACGAGCATTTTTGGCCAAGTTATGGCCATTTTTATATTTATGCAAATTAGGCTTTCTAAAGTACAACTGGGCGTGTTTAAAGTTAAAGTACAACTGGGCGTGTATTATGTGTGTTACATCTGGGCGTTTTTACTTCTTTTACTAGCTGGGCGTTGTGAATAGAAGTGTATGATGCTTCGTTCTGGCAGTGCACAGACACCCAGCGTGTTCTCGAGAGATCACGCTGTGACGTCACTTCCTGCCCCAGGTCCTGCATCGTGTCGGACGAGAGAGGACACATCGGCACCAGAGGCTACAGTTGTACACAATACACGCCCAGTTGTACTTTAACTTTAAACACGCCCAGTTGTACTTTAGAAAGCCTCATTTGCATAAATATAAAAATGGTCATAACTTGGCCAAACATGCTCGTTTAAAAAAAAAATAAATAAATGTTACTCTTATCTAAATTGCAGCGCCGATCTGCTGCAATAGGAGATAGGGGTTGCAAAATCTGGTGACAGCGCCTCTTTAAGGGGCTTTGCAAAAGCGACATGGTGCAGAAAAACCAATCCAGCAAAATCTGCTCTCCAAAAGCCAAATGGCGCTCCTTCCCTTCTGAGCTCTGATGTGTATTCATACAGTGGTTTATTACCACATATGGGGTATTTCCGTACTCTGGAGAAGTTGCTTTACAAATGTTACAGTGCTTTTTCTCCTTTATGAAACACCTGGGGGGTCAAAATGCTTACTATACCCCTAGATGAATTCCTCTAGGGGTGTGGTTTCCCAAATGGAGTCACTTTTGGGGGGTTTCCACTGTACTGGTACCTTAGGAGCTTTACAAATGAGAAATGGTTCAGAGAAATGAATCCAGCAAAATCAGCACTCCAAAAGCTAAATGGCATGCCTTCCCTTCTGAGTCCTGCTGCTTGCCTAAACACCAGTTTATGACCACATGTTTGGTATTTTCGTATTCTGGAGAAGTTGCTTTACAAATGTTGTGGTGCTTTTCCTCATTTGTTTGTTGAAAAAATTAAAAATTTTGAGGTAAAGCTACATCTTATTGGAAAATAATGTAATTTTTCATTTTCACTGCCCAATTCTAATGAAATCTATGAAACACCTGTGGGGTCAAAATGCTCACTACACCCCTAAATAAATTCCTCAAGCGGTGTAGTTTCCAAAATGGGGTCTTTTTTGGGGTGTTTCCTTTATTTTTGCACCACAAGACCTCTTCTAACCTGACATGGTGCCTGAAATATAATTTAAGAAAAGGAAGGCCCAAAAATCCTCTAGGTGCTGCTTTGCTTCTGGGGCTTTTGTTTCAGTCCAGTAGCGCACTAGGGCCACATGTGGGATATTTCTTAAAACTTCAGAATCAGGGCAATAAATATTCAGTTGTGTTTCTCTGGTAAAAGCCTTCAGTATTACAGGAAAAATGGATTAAAATGAGATTTCTGCAAAAAAAATGAAATTTGCAAATTTCCCTTCCACTTTGCTTTAATTCCTGTGAAATGCATAAAGGGTTAAGAAACTTTCTAAATGCTGTTTTGATTACTTTAAGGGGTGCAGTTTTTAAAATGGGGTGATTTGTGGCGGTTCCTAATATATAAGGCCCTCAAAGCCACTTCAGAACTGAACTGGTCCCTAAAAAAATAGGCTTTTGAAATTATCTTGAAAATGTGAGAAATTGCTGCTAAACTTATAAGCCTTGTAACGTCCTAGAAAAATAAAAGGATGTTCAAAAAAATGATGCCAATCTAAAGTAGACATATGGGAAATGTTAGGTAGTAACTATTTTGTGTGGTATAACTATCTGTCTTACAAGCAGATACATTTGAATTTAGAAAATGCTAATTTTTTGCAAATTTTCTCTAAATTTTGGTGTTTTTCACACAACAATATTGAATATATTGACCAAATTTTTTCACTAACTTAAAGTAGAATATGTCACGAAAAAACAATCTCCGAATCGTTTGGATAGGTAAAAGCATTCCTAAAATATTACCACATATAGTAACACACATCAGATTTAAAAAATGAGGCTGTGTCATAAGGTCCAAAAGTGGCTGTGTCCTTAAGGGGTTAAGTGAAGCATATGGGGTCGAAATGCTCGCTGCAGACCCAGATGAATTAATTAAAGGGATTGTCCGAGATTTAATCACTTTGTGTTAATGCATGTAATTTATAAATGTAAATACATTTGTAATATACGTACATTTTCCAAAGTGTCCCCGTTCCAGATCCTGCCGTGGGGAACTTGACGGGTGACGTCACTCTCTGCACTGGCTCTGGCCGCTGTGTTGATCTTGAATTCTTTGCCGGGTATACGACACGTCACTTGTCACGTGGTGTATATCGACTTGTTCTGCTTCGCAGCCCGTAACGCGCATGCGTTGTCACTGCTGTTCTCGCGGTCCCTGCTGTTCTCGAGATAACAGCAGGGGCCGCGCATGCGCGTTACAACAGAACAAGCCGATATACACCAAGTGACGTGTCGTATACCCGGAAAAGAATTCAAGATCAACACAGCGGCCAGTGCAGAGAATGACGTCACCCGTCAAGTTTCCCACGGCAGGATCTGGAAACGGGGCCACTTTGGAAAATGTAAGTATATTACAAAATGCATTTACATTTATAAATTACAAGCATTAACACATAGTTATTAAATCTCGGACAACCCCTTTAAGGAGTGTAGTTTCCTAAATGGGGTCACTTTTTGGGGGTTTCCACTGTACTATTACATCTGGGGCTTTGCAAATGTGACAGAAAACCATTCCAGCAATATCTCCGCTCCAAAAGCTAAAAGGTGCTCCTTATCTTCTGAGCCCTGCTGTGTGCTCAAACATCAGTTTATGACCACATATGGGGTATTGCCATGCTCATGAGAAATTGCCTAACAATTTTTTGGGTGCTTTCTCTCTTCAAAAGCCCCGGTAGCGAGAATTTGAAACGCACTTCACTACCATTTGAGGACATAAGATAATTAAAGGACCCCATGGATAAAATGACAGAGTGTAGCCTTAAACGAACATGGAAAGCCAGTACAGCAGCCCTTAAACCAAGTACTGCTGCAACATGTGCGGCAAGATCTTTAAATATTTGGATGGTGCAACTAGAAGTCATCTAAGATCCAAGACTCCAAAAGACCAGATTTTAGCCTCCATGCGAGTACTTCAGAGGGCAGTGAATTTAATTTCCGATGCATCTGCCGTTTCTGTCAGACTTAATGCCAGAACAGCCGCTCTCTCCCAATTCTGCCAGAAGAGCTATCTGGCTTTGTTCCTGGCCAGGAGACATGGCGTCTAAATCCAGATTGTGTTCCAAAGCCTGTGAGGGTGATAGGTTGTTCGGCTCTAGGCTAGACGATATCCTGGGAAAAGCCTCGGACAAAAAAGAGATTTCCTTCTGAAATCCGTTTCTTCCACCAAAGACGGCCCTTTTGGAACCAGAAGAGAAACCCATCAGAGGTTAAGAAAAGAGAGGGCAATCCAAGATGGCAAAGTCGGAGGCAGAAAAACAGAGGAGTTTATGTTTAGTGCCAATGCTGGAGAAGGCCCTTCCATAAACACTCAATGACGCCAGAGGGTTTGTGGGCGGCAGATTAAGATTCTTCTCCCATACATAGTCAGGGATTTCTTCAAGTTAATATATATCGAATATTGTGTCTCTGGGTTCTCAATTGGAGCTCATTACCCTTCCCCCAGAGAATTTTGTGTTAACACAGATATTAACCCCTTTTGCCTGTCAGTCGGAGAAAGAAGTAGAGATCCTCCTGCAGAAACAAGTCGTGATTCCAGTCCAGACTTTGCAGCACAACCAGGGTTATTATTCCCGTTTATTTCTAGTCTCCAAATCAAATGGGAGGTCCAGAGTGATAATAAACCAGAAGCGTCTGGATGAACATATACAGTACCATTTGACCTCTCATCTGCCCCAAGGATCTTCACCAAGATTATGGTGGAAGTCACTGCCTATCTTCATCAGGGCAGTGATATGGTCTCCCTCTGAACCAGGGAGACCATATTTTAAGGAACTTGGAGTGATTTCTGTTGCACTAGCTAAGTAACTCCTCAAACCTACAGATCTGATTAACCTTAGACCTCCATTGGTCGTATGAAGGAGGAGTTGACTGCAGCCAGTGAAGTGGAACCATTCAGGTGCCTTGTACAATCTAGTTAAGAGCTTATAGTGATTTTCTTGTAGTCTGACACAAGTGGAGAAACCATACAAGTGTGCAAGGATAGATTTGGTCTCATTTTCTGAGTGTGAGATTCCCAATTTCCTCTCCCACGCTTGAAGGAAATCTGTTTTGGAGGAGACTGGTGTTACAACAAATGCGTCATACATTTTCGAAATTTTCCTATTAGGATGTTTCGGCAACATTTTTTTTTAAAAATTCACTTAGAGGTCTATCAACCTTGTACAAATTCCTAATAGCCCTTATTAGGGATGTCACGATACCAGAATTTGGACTTTGATACAGATACTTAGTGTAGTAATACGATTTCGATACCAAAACCATACTTTGCCAACAGTAATAATAAAAAAAAAAGTTCTTCCATTTTCTGATGTGAGGTGCGAGGTGTGATGAATTTTGAATCTGCCTCACATTAATAGTAATTAACTCCCATTACCCCCAAGGTACATGATGGGGTTAATTTCTATTAATGTGAGGCACATGGAGGGTAAATTCATCATCACACCTCATGCCTTACATTAAATCATGCACTAAATAATTCATAATATTGTTTTTAATGGGATGGGTCAGGTCCAACTACCTGGTAAGCTGTACTGCTCTGTAATAAGCTTGAGTATCAGGTAGACCAAGTCCGCCATGAGTCTTTTTCTTAATTAGGAGTGAATGAGCCATTCTAGATATCTAGGGGGACCATTTGCAATCTGTATAAGATCTTTGCCATAATGCAAACCTTTCAGGAGGTTTTTTCTACCCATCCAAGATATCGGTTTAGAATTAAACGTTTTTAATAAGCCACTAATCTCCATCAAACAAATCAGATAACTCACATGAAAGCTGAACGCCTAGATATTTAATAGATCTTTCAGTCCATTTGTCTCGAGAGGATATTTTAAGAATTCGCATAAGCCTAGGAGGGAGAGTTATATTTAGCACTTCAGATTTAGAAGTATTTGCTTTAAACTTAGAGAGGTTACCATATTGGTCCAATATGGATGTACGCTTTGGTAGGCCTAAGTCTGGGTTGGAGAGCAGGAACAAGACATCATCTGCAAAGGCAGTAGCGTGAAATTCCCTAACCCCCAACCATTAGTCCTTTAATATAATTATCTTGTCTCACAGCTTGTAGTAGGGTTTTCAAAGTCAAGATGAACAAAGTGGGGGATGAAGGCCAGCCCTGTCTTGTTCCATTCGTTATAGGAAATGGAAGAGATAAGGAGTCATTAACTTTCAATCTGTCTGGGCAGAGTATAGAGTAAATATTGCATGAATAAGTTCTGGGGGAAAGCCAAACTTAGCTAAAACAGCTCTCATAAAGGACTAGTCCCCTCCATCGAACGCTTTTTCCACATCGATACCTAGAAGAATTGAAGGGACTTTGGTCTTATGTGCCAGGTGTATTGCGTGAAATTGGCGGGTGGTATCATCTCTGCCCTCTCTACCTGGTACAAATCCAGATTGTTCATCATTAATTAGAGATGGGATAAATTTGCGTAATCTAGTCGCTAGAGAAATAGGTCTGTAACTACTACATAACTGTGGATCTTTCCCTTCCTTTACTACAAGAGCTACATGTGCCTCTTGAGATTGTTTCTGTAAGGATTGACCTTGTAAGAGTGCATTACAAGTGTGAATTAGATAAGATAGTAAGTGGTCTTGAAAAGTCTTATAATAAATTATGGGAAATCCAACCGGTCCAGGGCTTTTTCCAGGGGGAAAGCTGTGAATGATAGACTAAAGTTCCTCTTGGGAAATGGGAGCTATAAGGGACAGAGTATCTGCAGGACTAATAGATGGTAGATTCAAAGTGTCCAAAAAGTTGGAAATTCTCAGTTACTGAGGCATATATTGCTATAATTATTGTACGTAACTTTTAACCTCTGTAAATACTTTGTTATCATAAATCCAATTGGAAAAATGTATATTTGATTGATTATAACTTCTTGGTTCACTGGCAGGGAACAGGTTAACACAATCTATAATCAATGATGTGCTGCGTGCACTAACATCCCTCTCTACCCGTCACCACCTCAGCCGGTCTCCGACATTGCCGGATTCACACGACCGTGATTAGACCATGAAAAATGGTCCGTGTGTCAGCCGGATTTCGTGGCCTGATCACGGTACATGTGAACGGGACTCCTGGCATCATAGTCATTTAGGCTACAATCACACGACCGTGAAAAAAAATGGCCATTAAAAATTGATCAATGGTCAGTTTTTCATGTCTATTTACCGTCAGTGTCTCCAAATTCACATCCATTTCCAGTCCGTCTTTCATGGCCGTTAAAAAACTCCCAAAAAAAGATGTATTTCATATGTCAGGGCAGATAGTTCCCCAGTCCTCACATATAGTGTCAGTGCCCACATGTAGTGACTGTGCCACGGTGCCCACATGTAGTGACTGTGCCACGGCACCCAAAAACCATTGCAGGAAAACTTGAGCTGCAAAAGCCAAATGGCGCTTCTTCCCTTCTGAGCTCTGCCGTGTGTCCAAACAGCAGTTTATTACCACATATGGGGTATTGCCGTACTGCTTTTCAAATGCTGGGGTGCTTTTTCTCCTTTATTACAATGCCGATCACATTATGTAGGAGATAGGGCACTTATAATGTGGTGACCGAGCCTCTTTAAGTTCTAAGCCTTGTAACGTCCTAGAAAAAGAAAAAAACGATGCAACTATAAAGTAGACGTATGGGAAATGTGAAATAGTAACTATTTTGTGTGGTACTATCTGTTTTACAAGCAGATACATTTAAATTTAGAAAAGAGCTAATTTTTTCACTTTTCTCTAAATTTTAGTGTTTTTCACAAATCAATATTGAATTTATCTACCAAATTTTTTCAGTAACGAAGTACAATATGTCACAAGAAAACAATCTCAGAATCGCTTGGATCGGTAGAAGCATTCCAAAGTTATCACCACATAAAGTAACAGTCAGATTCGAAAAAGTCGGCTTCGTCTTTAAGGCCAAAACAGGCTGTGTCTTGAAGCGGTTAAGTCTTTATAGTTTGTATATGTTTTACTACTACTTGTGACTTTTTGATCACTTTGTGAATAGCAAACAGTGTGGTTGCGAAGTGACTGAAGTTAGATCTTGTGCACATATAACCCTGTAAATCGACACTAAGTGTAACATTATGGCGCTCTGTTTGCCGTCGTATGGTGTCTCCGTGGCGCATTGGTTCTAGTGAAGAATGACTTTGTATTACAGCAAGCGCTCTGCATGTCAGGGTTTCTTTCCTCATGGATTCTCATAGAGTCCGTATGATAAATCCTATGTGTGTTTTTGCGTAAAATCGGAGGTACAATATGGGACCATTGCAGATGAAGTGCACAATGTGAATTTCACGCCTCAGAAAAGCATAACAATACTTATAAAGTATGGACATATCTTTCTGCTTAGGGGGTTTGGCAGCTGCAGGGGACAAACGTTACCCTGATCCCGAACAACCATTTTAACCGATTCAGGACGGGTTATTTTGATCCTTCAGGACCAGACTCCGTTTATTTTTAGCACGTGTTAAACGGCTCTAACTTTGTTTATTTGGGCTAGCGACGTAATTTTTATTTTTTTTCGTAGTCAATGCAGGTTTTTTATCATTTTTATACACCTCCTTTTGGCTATTATAGCATTTCTGGGCTTAAAGTTTGAAAATAATAGTAAAAAAAAATATGGTTTTTTACTTTTCAACAATCTTTTTCTGGTAATATAGTTTTACCCTAAAATAGAACTTTTTTTTGTGATCGTCATTGTCTTCCGTAAATTTCGATATATTAGATGTTTATTTTAGGGTAATTGGGTCAGGGCTAGTGTTACGACAATGATTCACGTTTATTTTGGGTGAGTATTTTATGTGTATTTATTATTACGTTTTTTTGCACTTTATTTACTTGTATGTTTTTTATTAGAAAAGACCTTTGGGGGACTATATTTCTTTTTTTATCATCTTCTTTTACGCCATGTAACTGGGGCTGCAGAGTAGCACCAGTTATAGGGGAAATCAGCCCACTTATAGTGACTATTGTCACTAATAGGGCTTTTCTGGGTCTAGTTAGACCCAGCAGCAGCAGCTTGCCACTAACAGCATCCCGGCAATCATGTGACCAGTCACATGATCACCAGGACCAATAGAGGCTCTCTATTCTATACACAGAGCTCATAGAGTAGAAATAATCTGAGAAGATAGACACATCGAAAGCTGCTTCTATCTTCTCCTCAGGGTCACTGGCTGTCACTGACTGCCGGGCACCCGACACTCAGCTGCCCGATCGCTCGGGCAGCAAGCTAAAACCCATGCCGTAAATACACTATGGACTTTAAGGACCCCGACTTAATAATTAGTCTTGATATGCAACTTTTCCAGTAAAGCATGCCAAGGTAAAGCAAAACTTTAAAGGTTCTTGTTTACGTTTCAAGATTGCCAAGATGATCCTTTTCTATTTTAGGTATCTTACATTGGAAAGGATTGTACTAAGATTCCATCAGTTCTCGCTAAAAAGTATGGACATCTAACAAAGAGACTAGATCTTAGCTTTAACTTATTAAGGTAAGTGAATCCTACATCAAATTTTGAGCACAAAATTCAGTTCGATGTATACAGTTTGTCCCATACTAGTAAACTTTGTTCCTGACTAGTTTAAATATGTTTTCTGAGTTTTTACTAAAATCTTGGAAATATAATGTAAGCATCAAGGAGGTTTTTCTATGTATGTTTGCATACAGTTCTTCATGCCATCTCTTTATTCATAGGATTGTTATTATTAACTTTAGTGAATATCAATAAGCAATGCACACGACATGTCTGAAAGTATATGGATACCAAAATGTCACAAAGATCTGTTCTTTTTGAACATCTCATTCCAAAATCTGACGCGTTAATATGGTGACGGCTTCTCCCTTGCTGTAGTATAGTCTCAACTTTTATGAAGTCTTCTACTGTATTTAAACTGAAATGTATCTACCTGTGTCAGGATGAGCTGCTCCTTTAGACAACAGGTGAGGATATTAGTTATCTGCTAATTATTTTTTAATGTTCATCTAATTCCGTGAACCAATTACTACTTTTCCATAGGATTATGGTTTTAATTACTATTGTCGTCCTGGAACAAATTAATATTGTAACTTCAGGCATCGCTGTATTTCTAAAGTGACTGTCTCTGTGACATCGGAAGTTTCCCTGTTTATAGGAAAGATTCTATTTAAAGCATACCTCCAGTGATCAACTTAAAATCCTTTAGGATATGCACCTCAGCGAGTAAACTCAAGAAATTGCCTGTTTAGCAGCTTCAATCACTTGTAGGCGTCACACGCTATTAATTTCTGTATGGTCAATAAATATATACTTGATACTGGAAGAAGATATAGATATAGTTGGTGTTGCTGAAACATGGCTGGACTCTTCACATGACTGGGCTTTAAATCTACAGGGTTTTACACTGTTTCGGAAAGACAGGGCAAATAGGAAAGGTGGTGGTGTATGTCTGTATGTGAGAAGCGATATGAAGGTGAGTGTAAATGAGACATTAGAGGGTGAATACTGTGAGGAGGTTGAAACCTTGTGGGTGGAATTACAAAGGGAAGTAAACACTGAAAAAATTACTTTTGGTGTAATCTATAGACCCCCCAATATAACTGAGGAGATGGAAGGTCAAATATATAAACAGATGGAGCGGGCTGCACAGGCGGGTACTGTTGTGATAATGGGAGATTTTAATTACCGGGATATTAATTGGTGTCATGGTTCGGCTTCAACTGCAAAGGGGAGACATTTCCTCAACCTGTTACAGGAAAATTTTATGGGCCAGTTTGTGGAAGACCCGACTAGAGGTGAAGCTCTGTTGGATCTGGTCATTTCTAATAATGCAGATCTTGTTGGGAATGTCAATGTTCGTGAAAACCTCGGTAACAGTGATCACAATATAGTTACATTTTACCTATACTGTAAAAAACAAACGCAGGCTGGGAGGGCAAAAATATTTAATTTTAAGAAAGCCAATTTCCCCAGGATGAGGGCTGCAATTCAGGATATAGACTGGGAAGAACTAATGTCAAATAATGGGACAAATGATAAATGGGAGATTTTCAAATCTACCTTGGGTAATTATAGTGCAAAATGTATTCCTACAGGTAACAAGTATAAACGACTAAAATTAAA
Organism: Rhinoderma darwinii; assembly: GCF_050947455.1. Taxonomy (NCBI): domain Eukaryota; kingdom Metazoa; phylum Chordata; class Amphibia; order Anura; family Rhinodermatidae; genus Rhinoderma; species Rhinoderma darwinii. Next base: position 77,223,453 of record NC_134697.1, read on the forward strand.
CCCCACATGGCTTACACCTTCTGTGAAAGGGGCAATACATGACAAAAAAAGGGCATTTAAAAAATACAAATCTGAGGGTACAGCTGTAGCCTTTGTAAAATATAAAGAGCTTAATAAAATCTGTAAAAATGTAATAAAATCAGCAAAAATACAAAATGAAAGGCAGGTGGCCAAGGATAGTAAAACAAATCCTAAAAAATTCTTCAAGCATATAAATGCAAAAAAGCCAAGGTCTGAACATGTAGGACCCCTAGATAATGGTAATGGGGAGTTGGTCACAGGGGATCAAGAGAAGGCAGAGTTACTAAATGGGTTCTTCCGCTCTGTATATACAACAGAAGAAGGAGCAGCTGATGTAGCCGGTGCCAGTGCTGTTAATATATCAGTTGATATACTGAATTGGATGAATGTAGATATGGTCCAAGCTAAATTAAATAAAATAAATGTACACAAGGCCCCGGGACCAGATGGGTTACACCCTAGAGTTCTTAAAGAGCTTAGTTCAGTTATTTCTGTCCCCCTCTTCATAATATTTAGAGAGTCTCTCATGAGTGGTATAGTGCCAAGGGACTGGCGCAGGGCAAATGTGGTGCCTATTTTCAAAAAGGGCACTAGGTCTTCGCCGGGTAATTATAGACCAGTAAGCTTAACATCAATTGTGGGGAAAATGTTTGAGGGGCTATTGAGGGACTATATACAGAATTATGTGACAATAAATAGCATTATAAGTGACAGCCAGCATGGTTTTACAAAGGACAGAAGCTGTCAAACCAACCTGATTTGTTTTTATGAAGAGGTAAGCAGAAGTCTAGACAGAGGGGCCGCTGTGGATATAGTGTTTTTGGACTTTGCAAAGGCATTTGACACTGTCCCCCATAGACGCCTAATGGGTAAATTAAGGACTATAGGTTTAGAAAGTATAGTTTGTAATTGGATTGAGAATTGGCTCAAAGACCGTATCCAGAGAGTTGTGGTCAATGATTCCTACTCTGAATGGTCCCCAGTTATAAGTGGTGTACCCCAGGGTTCAGTGCTGGGACCACTATTATTCAACTTATTTATTAATGATATAGAGGATGGGATTAATAGCATTATTTCTATTTTTGCAGATGACACCAAGCTGTGCAATATAGTTCAGACTATGGAAGATGTTTGTGAATTGCAGGCAGATTTAAACAAACTAAGTGTTTGGGCGTCCACTTGGCAAATGAAGTTTAATGTAGATAAATGTAAAGTTATGCATCTGGGTACCAACAACCTGCATGCATCATATGTCCTAGGGGGAGCTACACTGGGGGAGTCAATTGTTGAGAAGGATCTGGGTGTACTTGTAAATCATTAACTAAATTTCAGCATGCAGTGTCAATCAGCTGCTTCAAAGGCCAGCAAAATATTGTCGTGTATCAAAAGAGGCATGGACTCGCGGGACAGGGAGGTAATATTACCACTTTACAAAGCATTAGTGAGGCCTCATCTAGAATATGCAGTCCAGTTCTGGGCTCCAGTTCATAGAAAGGATGCCCTGGAGTTGGAAAAAATACAAAGAAGAGCAACGAAGCTAATAAGGGGCATGGAGAATCTAAGTTATGAGGAAAGATTAAAAGAACTAAACCTATTTAGCCTTGAAAAGAGACGACTAAGGGGGGACATGATTAACTTATATAAATATATGAATGGCGCATACAAAAAATATGGTGAAATCCTGTTCCATGTAAAACCCCCTCAAAAAACAAGGGGGCACTCCCTCCGTCTGGAGAAAAAAAGGTTCAACCTGCAGAGGCGACAAGCCTTCTTTACTGTGAGAACTGTGAATCTATGGAATAGCCTACCGCAGGAGCCGTCACAGCAGGGACAGTAGATGGCTTTATAAAAGGGTTAGATAATTTCCTAGAACAAAAAAATATTAACTGCTATGTGTAGAAATTTTTTACTTCCCCTTTCCCATCCCTTGGTTGAACTTGATGGACATGTGTCTTTTTTCAACCGTACAAACTATGTAACTATATAATAACTTTTTTTGCTATTGTCATTCCTTTTACGGCATTCAATAAAGTATTTGAACAAATATGGTACAGAGTAGGAGGGGACTTGAAATACTGCAGTCATTTATTTCCGCCATGCTGATTTCCCCTAGGCAGGAAGTATAGTGTTAGCTGAAATAAATTGAAAATGATAAAAAGTTATAAATATTAATTTATGTAAGACATTATTTCTGTTTTACTTGTAGATAGATGCTTATACATTCAGAAAAGTAGTATAGCAAAATGAAGCATATATTTATTTGAACACTTACATAAATCTTACCCAAACAGCAAATTCCAAGTTGTTTCTATGTCTGAGTGAAGTTGGTAATTAACACCTTGACGCATGAGAATGTTCCCATATGTCCTGGTGCAGGGATTGAAGTATGGAGCGGGCTAAGGCTCTGAGCCCGATCCATACGCTGCTGGTAATACAGTGGACACCTTGCACTAACAGCGAGAACAACGATCACTCTCTAAATCTGGTTGTTTTAACCACTTAGATGCCGTGGCAATAGCGAATGCGGCATCGAAGCCATTGGAAGGAGGGTTCACCCCCCACCAACTGCCCATCGCATCCCCCCTGCATCCGATGGTTGTCAGGGCTTGACAGGAGCTAAATAAATAAATCGTACCAAAAGAAACTACAGCTCATCTCGCAAAAAATTATATTTTTTTTACAAATAGTTTTTCCTTTGTAAAAGTAGTAAAACATAATAAAAACTACATACATTTTGTAATCGTATTGACCAGCAGAGTAAAGTTAAGTTGTCGTTTTATCGCGCAGTGAAGCTCAAAATACAATGGATGAATCACAGTTTTTTCCAATTCCACCCAACAAAGAATTTCTTCCCGTTTTCCAGTACATTATATGGTAATTTAAATAGTGACAATAGAAACTACATTTCCTCCTGCAAAAAATAACCTTTCACACCACTCCATTGATGAAAAATAAAAAAAGTTAAGGCTTTTGGAAGGCGAGGAGTGAAAAACGAAAACAAAAAAAAACAAAAATGGCTGTGGCGCCTAGGGGCCTGTGGCAGATCTCAATATCAATGTACTGATTTTGGCGTAGATTTTTTTGTACTGATTTTGCCATAGGCTGCAATACTATGATATTGCAGTCGATGGCATAAGCGATCTAATGATCGCAGGGTCAAGCCCCCTAGAGGGGCTAAAAAATAGTAATAAAATAATGTAAAACATTTTTTAAAAAATATACATAAATTTTAATTTCTCTAGATCACATATAAAAATAAACATAAACACATTAGCTATCCCCGCGTCCGAAAATGGCCGAACTATAAAAGTATTTATCCAATACGGTGAACGTCGTAGCTGGAAAAAAGATCAAAATTGCAGAGTCACAGTTTTTTTGCCACTTCAGCACCTTAAACAAATGTAATAAAAAGTGATCGAAAAGCCAGACATTCCACAAAATGGTATCAATAAAAACTACATATTTTCCCATACAAAAAGATGCCCTACACAGCTCTATACATAAATATAAAAAAGGTATGGGGGTCACAATATGACCATGCAAATTAAACAAATTTCTTTCTAACTTTTTACATTTTTTTAAAGGTACTAAAACATAACAAAAACTGTATAAATTTGGTATCACCGTGATCGTACTGACCCACAGAATAAAGGTAATGAGTCATTTTCACCGTACATTGAACACCGAAAAAACAAAACCCATAAGAAAATGGTGGAACTGCTGTTTTTTTCCAATTCCGCCCCATTCTGATTTTTTTCCAGCTTCCCAGTACATCATACAATATTAAATAGTGCCATTAAAAAGTACAATTTGTTGCGTAAAAATTAAGCCCTCATATGGCTGTCAACGAAAAAATTAAAAAGTTAGGACTTTTTGAAGGCGGGGAGGAAAAAACAAAAGCATAAAAACTAAAATTTGTCTGGTCCTGAAAGAGTTAAAGTAAATGGTGTTTTATAGAAAATGTGCCAAATTTTGGTGCAACTTTGCGAATTTTGGCCCAATTTTAATTGTTTGCACTTCCATAGACACTTTTTAAAAGTGTCCCAGAAGGTGGTGTGGCTTAGCAAGAAGGGGAATGGCTTACACGAAAGGAGCATGGCTTAAAATGCGCCAAAGTGCAGCTAAAAACTGGTGCAAAATAAGCCAAATCAAAGGTGGTATAAGGAAGAGAAAAGTGTCTTACAGGTCATGCAAGGTGCGCAGTGGGGTATTAAGTGTACCATGGGCCCTGAGCTGTTGACACAACCTGGGCCCCTTCCTTCTCGCTTACATGTAATGCACCTCCCAAACCCACTTTTTCCTTGCGAGACGCCTAAAAAACGGTTTTCTTCTTTGAACGTTTTTATTAAAACTTTAAAACAAACAATCCTATTAAGAATTTATTTCAAATATAAAACCGTAGTATATGAACTTAGATGTGATCAATAACAGCTTGATTCTGCATGTCAGAGACACGCAGGAACCACTGTCACTAAACCTGTCAGTCCCGCGGACCTGACGGATACAGCTTTTAGTGCTAGGTACAGCTGCTCTGTATACAGGATACAAAGCGGCTGTATCTCAAAAAGTAGTTTTTAAAAGGTGTACATAGCCTTTAACACATCAAATAAAAAATGATAATACCTCTCTGTAAAGTGTAATTAAACTTTTAAAAAAACTTTTGAAATATTAGAAGTTTTGATCGGCAGGGTTCCAAGCGCTGTGGCACCCGCTGATCGCTTAAATTAAGTGGCAGAAGGGCTCGGGTGAGCACTGTGCCGCTTTGTTTCTAATCGGTATTCCTCCGAGCAGTGTATGGTCTCAATAGATAGTCTATGAGTCCACTGCGCTCTTGAGTCCACCAAAAAAACAGAAACCTTACGGAACGGAAACAAACGGATACGATTTACAATGGAAACATTACCATAACATTGAAATCAATGGTAATGCAAACGCAAGCTACGCTGTCCGTTTGCCTTTCCGTTGATGGGAACTTCGACGTAGATGTGAACACGCCCTTACTGTATCAACAATGCAATCAATTCAGAAGGCGGTGTGCAGAGAACTGCATCGCTGATTTCTAGCGCGTCCAGGAGTGTTGCAAGCCTCAAAGCATATGCCCCCACACGAAAAAATTACCTATATACATATACAGTTATTATATCATACAACTATACCAGATGAAATATTACCTGCATTATGTTACTGAACACAACTCACTATTATAAGACCACTATTACCAATAATAACACTGAATAATTCCCCCATACTGTTACTGAATAATACCGCCACCATAACCACATAGAGACTGAATAATACCCCCATACTGTTACTGAATAATACAACCACACCATAACCACATAGTCACTGAATAATACCCCCATACCGTTACTGAATAAAAACCACTGTACAGAGACCAATATTACCAGCATATAGGGACCATATAGTGGTAGATGCCAGATACACAGGAGCACTGCAGACAATATAAGCGATTACAGTACACTTATATCTAGTGACTCACAGGTGATGTCTTCTCTGATTAGTTGTTCACTTTCCCTTTTTTTTCTCCAGTTGGCCCAGACCACTGTGACGACTTATTCCAGCCACGACTCGTTTCTGCAGAATTTGACACAGACATGTTGGTTTCTGGCTTTTCCAGCACCCCCACACTTAAACCCAATCCTCTAAACAAACTCGTAATCCACAGTGCCCCAGATGGTAATAATGATCCCTCAGTTCTCGACACAAAAGTGCCCCATCAGTAACCATGCCCCCTTTGTGCCCCCCAAAGTAATAATATGCCCCTTTGTGCTGCCTGTAGATGGTGCCAGACACACAGCTCCCTGTAGATGGTACCACACACACGGCTCCCCTGTAGATGGCTCCGCACACACAGCCCCCTGCAGATGGTGCCACACACACACCCCCTGCAGATGGCGCCGCACACACTGCCCCCTGCAGATGGCGCCGCTCACACAGCCCCCTGCAGATGGTGCCGGACACACAGCCCCCTGCAGATGGCGCCGCACACACAACCCCCTGCAGATGGCGCCGCACACACAGCGCCCTGCAGATGGTGCCGCACACACAGCGCTCTGCAGATGGCGCCGCACACAGCCCCCTGCAGATTGCGCCGCACACACAGCCCCCTGCAGATGGCGCCGCAAACACAGCCCCCTGCAGATGGTGCCGCAAACACAGCCCCCTGCAGATTGTGCCGCACACACAGCCCCCTGCAGATGGTGCCGCACACACAGCCCCCTGCAGATGGTGCCGCACACACAGCCCCCTGCAGATGGTGCCGCACACACAGCCCCCTGCAGATGGTGCCGCACACACAGCCCTCTGCAGATGGCGCCACACACACAGCCCCCTGCAGATGGCGCCGCACACACAGCCCCCTGCAGATGGCGCCACACACACAGCCCCCCTCCTTTGTGTAGATAGTGCCACACAGCCCCCCACCCTTGTGTAGATAGTGCCACACAGTACACACCCCACCCCCCTGGTATATTGCCACACAGCCCCCCCCAAAAAATAATATATATTGTACTTACTTTGCCCCGTTCCCGTAACAGACGGAGCGCTGCACAGGCTCTGTGCTGGACGCATGCGCAGACCAGCATGATGCAGTGGCGCCAACGTGTCTTGCAGCCTGTAGTATACATTTGTATCTGCGTCCTGAGGATACAATGGGAGGATACAATGTGGTTAGGTACGGTTTGGGCGGCATGGGCCCCCTGGGAGCCTTAGCCCCGGGTGGCCTCCCGAACCGCCCTAATGATCCGCAACTGAAGGTGCACCAAAATGATCATACAGCACGCACCACTGTGATAAATTTTGCACATTGTGTGACTGGCTGTTCTAAGTTTACGGAGTCTATTAGACCGCATTAGTAAATTTGGGCCCTTGTTGCTTTTAGGTACTCTGTAATTCTCTGTTAATTTCTTTATATGGTTAGACGCTACATTTCCTAGGTTTGCAAGAAGTAGCAGGCAGACGGGAGGAATCAGACTGCATATGGTTTGTTTGTATTCTGTAACTATTCATACGCTTAGATCTTTATAGGAGCTGTAGACATAAAGTGGTAGGATATTTTTAATCATTACCTACTGTAAAGTTGCTTTCTTATTTTAGATGCATTGGAGCTATAAAAAAATAAAAAGGACGCAAAGGTGTACATGGCCTTTAATTGTAACACAGAGCAAGCATTCTGCTGACATGTCACATGCATCTCGTTCACATTATTTAAGAGATCTGCAGGTTTCAGCCTGACCCCACCGTGGAGGAATCTGGCTTCAAAGTTTAGGACGATGTTTTGTGTTTGCCCTCCTTCTCCTTTCCACTTTTGGTCATCAGATTAAATGCATGTTTTTAATTGTGATAGCAAGGATTTTAGTACAGTGCGCAAACTGTAGTAAAGCTTTAAAATAACATTTGTTCTGGGGCGTAGCCTGACCGCTGAATATAATGGCAGCTTCGCTCTCTAGCTCCTAACAAGTCTGAACAGATCCTGAGCTACACTGAGGCAAAGAGTAAATAATATGATCAAGATCAGGAAGGACAGAAGCAGGGACCCTCCTGGCATCTCCGGGCCGCAAAAGCATCAAGTGGACCTAGGAAAATTAATTCAGAAGAGGAGCATGCAAAGTGACACCTGAGCTCCTAAGATGGTGCCGCCTCCCACGTCTGACTTCTAGGACGGCTCAGATGCAGTCAGCACATATGGGGCGGCGGCGCCTACTTCAGCTGCTCAGATTACAAGGTCCTTTCTTAAGAAATTTCTCGAGCAAGCTATCACTCCTGTGAAGGAACTCGCAGAATTCAGGTAAACTTATAGGACATAGATTGGAGTGCTTGGGGTCAAAAGGTTTGAGACTTCACTACACTGACTCGGTAGGACATAAACTGCAAGTCCAATAGTCACAGTTGAACATGGCATTCACTCTTATTGAGGATATGGAGAATAGGAGCTGCAGAAAGAACATTAGACTAAATGGCTTGCCAGAATTGTATGGAAGCCTTGCCATCTATTGCGTGGAAAATTTTCACCTCACTGCTGGACGAAGAAAGGGCCACAAAAGTGGTGATAGAGTGGATACAAAGAGCCCTACGCCCAAAGCCACGTGCAAATTACCTAATCTGTGGGCTGCTAAGTTATGTCGATACAGCAGCCATCCTGTCTGCAAATAGAGACCAAACAGCTCTACATTTTTAAGAGTCCACAATCCACTTATATCAGTTGCGGCTTTCTCTCTGTCCAAAAGAGGCATAATGCGTCAATTGGTACTAAAGCTGTGAGAACTCAAGATTCCCTTCGGGTTGGCCATAATTAAACGTGGGAGACTTATATTGATCCACACTCCGGGTGATCTAGAAAGCGCGTTGGAACGCTTGGGAATTCCTCCAACCACCATACCGTCCTGGATGTCAGCACAGACTGATATTACATTTCCGGTTTGGCCTAAGATGGATTCCCGGTCGGTGCACTCCAAGACTAAATCACTTAGGAACAAGAAACTTTGGTCTAGACCGGTAGGGTAGGACAATACTTGAACCTACACAGCGACCAAAGTATGATATTTAGTCCCTACCAAGGACTTGACCTGCTCTTCTGATCATATTGGATATGACGAGGTTTACCCTGTCTTTAATTGTTTGTCACATATTTTTCACTTTATTCTGCTCGATCTTAACATTATTCCAATATTACACTAGATGAGCTTATTCTCTCTGGTGACATCACATTGCGAACTTGGGTGCGATTTACTTTTTTCGACTGCAATGTGAGAGTCACGGCTATGGGGTATGTGGACCCACTAGGCTGTTCCGCCGTAGCAATAGTCAAACAATAGTCAATAACAGTCTCTAGGGCAAGAGTACCTGGATAGATGATTTGGCAAACACTCAGAGTGGCAGGCACCAGGCATAGCAGACGCGTAGCGTAGCAGACACGTGGCACAGATGACACTCTCGATTACGCACTGGAACAAACACAATTGTTGGATACGGGATACAGGAAACGGGAACACTGGATACAACTATGGGACCATTTGCAAAGACAAACCTGGGCAGACACAACAACATTAATGCAAGGAGAGGAAGAGCAGAACTCTTTTTAAAGTCCAGGATGTAAAGGGATTGGCTATGGAACTTGCCTGCAGTGGTGTTCGTGCTGGCCCTTTATGTCCGAGAATGAGCGCATGCGCACCCTACAAGATTCAGTGGGGGAGCTGCAGCCGTCTTTGGGGAGGGAGACGCCAGCGGTTGTGACTGCCGGCGAGTAGGATGTTCTGGCGGTCAGCTACCGCGGCCACAACAGTGGGTTACAGTTAGGTCCAGAACTATTTGGACAGTGACACAAGTTTTGGCATTTTAGATGTTTACCAAAACAGTTATATGATCAATATGGGCTTAAAGTGCAGACTCTCAGCTTTAATTTGAGGATATTCACATCCTAGTTTGAGGAAGGGTTTAGGAATTACAACTCTTTAATATGTAGCTGCCTCTTTTTCAAGGGACCAAAAGTAATTGGACAATTCCCTCAAAAGCTATTTAATGGGCTATTCCCTCGTTAATTCGTCATCAATTAAGCAGGTAAAAGGTCTGCAGTTCATTCCAGGTGTGGCATTTGGAAGCTGTTGCTGTGAACCCACAACATGAGGTCAAAGGAGCTCTGAATGCAAGTGAAACAGACCATCGTTGGGCTAAAAAAAATGAAGAAATCCATCAGAGAGAGAGAGCACAAATGTTAGGAGTGGCCAAATCAACAGTTTGGTACATTCTTGAAAAAAAGAGCGCACTAGTGATCTCGTGAACTCCAAAAGGCCTGGACGTCCACTGAAGAGAACGGTGGTGGATGATCAAAGAATTCTTTCCATGGTGAAGAAAAACCCCTTCACAACATCTACCCAAGTGAACAACACTCTCCTGGAAGTACGTGTTTTATTACCAAAGTCTGCCATAAAGAGAAGACTTCATGAGCGCAAATACAGAGGGTTCATCACAAGGTGCAAATCATTAATCAGGCTCAAAAATAGAAAGGCCAGATTAGACTTTGCCAAACAACATCTAAAGAAGCCAGCCCAGTTCTGGAACAGCATTTTTTGGACAGATGAAACTAAGATCAACCTTACCAGAATGATGGGAGGGAGAACGTATGGAGAGGCTTGGAACGGCTCATGATCCAAAACACACCGCATTCTCTGTAAAACTTGGTGGAAGCAGTGTGATGGCATGGGCATGCATGGCTGCCAAAGGCACAGGGTCACTAGTGTTTATTGATGATGTGACTGAAGACCGAAGCAGCCGGATGAATTCTGAAGTGTTCAGGGATATACTTTCTGCTCAGATTCAACCAAATGCAGCAAGGTTGATTGGACGTCGTTTCACAGTAGAGAAGGACAATGACCCAAAACATACTGTGAAAGCAACCAACAATTTTTTTTAGGCAAAGAAGTGGAATATTCTGCAATGGCCAAGTCAATCACCAGATCTCAACCCGATCGAGCATGCGTTCCACTTCATTAAGACAAAACTGAAGGAAAAAAACCCACAAACAAGCAACAACTGAAGAAGCTGCAGTAAAGGCCGGGCAAAGCATCACAAAGGAGGAAACCCAGCGTTTGATGATGTCCATGGGCTCCAGACTTCAGGCAGTCAGTGCCTGCAAAGGGTTCTCTACAAAGTATTAAAAAAAACATTTTATTTATGGTAATGTTAATTTGTCCAATTACTTTGGAGCATCTGAAATGAGGAGGCTGTGTAGAAAAATGGTTGCAATTCTTAAACGTTTCACGGGATATTTTTGTTCAACCCCTTGAGTTAAACCTGAAAATCTACACTTCAATTGCATCTCCGTTGTTTCATTTCAAATCCAATGTGGTGGCATGCAGAGCCCAAATCATGAAGATTGTGTCACTGTCCAAATAATTCTGGATCTAACTGTACATCTACCTTATCTTGCTGTTTTATGACTTTTTTTTTGTTTTATATTCGTGTTATTTTATTTTTCGTCTGCTATATATAGAAACATGGCCAAGAGTGTCAGGTTCACATCTTCGTAACCAAAAAGCGCCATACTAATGTGTCTTTTTTTATTTTTTTATATCTATAACTTATCCATGGACATCTATAATTTACTTGGTTTGTGCTAGGTCCCAGTTCAGAATGTGACTCACTCCTACCCTCACGCAGCAGTGGGTTGGTATCGGCAGGACGATAGATTTGTCAGCTTTTCAGTTTCCTTCTTTTTTACTGTCTGTCTACCATATTTGTCATCCTATAGCTGCAATTTTTTCTTCTCTTGTACACCTCTGTTTTCTTTTTCCCCATTTTGTTTTCCTAAAGTTTTGTATTACCTACTTGTAATCCCCTTCCTTCCTTTGCCTTTTAGGCAAAATATTGTAAATCAAACACTGATTTTACTTAGCAATGGCATTGGTCAAGCTAGTCACGTATAACACAAATGGGCTAAATACCACAAGAAAGCGTAATCAGATTATATCTTTACTTAAACATGAGCATGTGTCTATATCATTCTTACAGGAAACCAACTTCAAAGAGGGCAAGGTTCCAAATTTGCCCACTAATGATTTCTCTTCTTGGTTCCATAGCTGCAGCTCAGGCTCTGCTGCGCGTAGAATTTCTATAGCCCTTCACAAGGACTTATCCTTCTTCATGAATGTTCGACATGACTCGAGCAAAGGCAGAGCTCTTTTTCTTAGAGGTACGCTGGGAACACTACCCAGCACATTAGGAAACTTGTATGTACCTAACACTGCACAAATCTCCTCACTTCTTCATATTTTAAGAGCTTCAGGCTTTTGCTGAAAGTACTATTATACTTGGAGGAGATCTAAATTTGACATTACACCCAGAATTAGATTTTTCCACGTGTAGATCTACCTCTTCCCAAAGCAGGACTTAGAAGGCTTTTGCGTAAATTTCATGAGCTTGGATTAATAGATTCTTGGAGAATATTGCAACCTACATCTTTTAACTACACTTTTTACTTTTATCCTCATGGATTGCATCAGAGACTGGACTACTTGCTATTACATGAACATTTAATACTGTCTTTACAATCTCCTTATATTGGCCAGATAACTTCATCAAACCATGCCCCTGTGTTATCTACACTAATTGTTTCTGCCCTACCAGCGAGGGAATGGACGTGGAGGTTAAATGAAACTCTCTTGGTTCCATCAGCTCTTTGACAGACACTCTGAGAACTTATTTTGAAGTGAATGCCACAGAGGAAGTTTCAGCCACTATAGTGTGGGAAGCAGACAAAACCTTTATTAGGGGAATATTGATTTCTTTAGTTAAGATCAAGAGAGAGAAAGCAGTATCCTCTTTGTTATCGCAAATTGAAGCCTCCGTTAAACTACATAAATGCTCCTAGTCCAAAGATTTGCAAACTGAGCTTAGTATTCTTAGGACCAAACAAATTACTCACAAATTAGTGTCCCATCTTATGCATTTCCAACAAAATTTATATGCTCATGGTGATAAGGGAGAGAAATTAATGTCAGCATTTATTAAAAAATGTAAAGAAAAATAATGTATTAGTCACAAAGACTTCTGATCGCTGTCTGTTCAGCTACATTGGACATAGCTCAAGCTTTTAGTAGTTATTACTCTGATTTATATAATATCCCAATACCTTTCTCCTCCCTAGACTGCAACAAATCCAAGCCTTTTTGGATCCATGAGTCTTACCCACACTTTCTGATTAGGAGGCCTGCAACCTTGTCAGACCTATAACAATTGAGGCAGAAAAGGTACTTCTGGGAAAAGTTTTTTACCTGATAGTATATCTTTACATTTTCTGTAATATTTAACTGTAAGACCACTTGCCCATTTCGAAAAGGCATTAAATGAGCTAATACAAGGAGATTCTCTAGCTGACTAGTTGCGGAAGGCATATATCACAATTCTACCCAAAGAAGGGAAAGATGCAGCATTGTGTTCAAGTTGTTGGCCTATATACCATAAATTTAAACTTTTAAACATTTGGGAAAAATTGCTTTCTACTAGCATTAGGATCAAAAGTTTTTTTTGCCATGGAGGGAGAGTATACACAACGCCATTCACCAGATGAATTGCATTCAATATGCCAACGGCTCCGGTTTACCCCTTATCATTCTCTACACGGATGCCGAGAAGGCTTTTGATAGTGGCCTGGGATTTCATTGAGTCTTACAAAATTTTACTTTCGTAGTCGTTTCATTAAAGCTATATTTACATTACATTGCCGACCATCAGCCAGACTCGGTGAATGGTGTGCTAGCTCCCTCTATCTCTATTAGTAATGGCACAAGGCAGGGCTGTCCCCCTATCCCCGACTCTTAACACTGGAAACACTTTTGCAGAGGTTAAGACAGGATGATCATATTGAAGGTATCACAATGCATTCACAAACCCATCTGGTGGCTGCTTTTGCTGATGAGCTATTAACTACTAACTATTAGGATCCGATGCAGGCCCTTCTCCACATTCTGGACGTGTTCTCCACGTACGGTCTCTTATCTAACTTTAAAGTAAACTATACTAAGTCAGAAATCCTGAATGTCTCCTTGCTGCTTAAATTGGCAAGAGAACTGGCATCCAAACGCAAGTTGTGCATGGTCTAAAACCTCAGTAAAATATCGGAATATCTTGGCATTCAATTACCTAGAGACTTGCATGATTTTTATGTACTGAATTACAAACCTCTCTTACACAAAACACAACACCTACTTTTTACTAATCAACTTCCTTTTTGTGGATGGGGAAGAAAAACTTGCTTCAAACTTATGTCTTAGCTATTTATTATACAACATGTTACTGGTACCCATTAACTTACCCAGGAGTGTTCGTAGACTTTTTTTCCTCTTTTTTTCTTTGGAAACAAAGGAAGCCTCGTATAACTTGCCGTCTTCTTTCGCAGAAGAAACATAAATAAGGTCTTGGAATTCCCAACATAGATGATTACTATGAAGCTATTAATTTGCAAACATGGCTAGATATGGTGTTCTCTGTTGGAAACCTAGAGGGAAGTATTATGACACATTTCCATCATGATTCCCCTGCTGAAGGGTACCCTCGCTGTTTGGGCGAAACATGGTCTGTCTCCCATAGTGGGTCCTTCACCATCGCAGTTGACTTCATCTGCGGAATTACCAAAATTGATACCTTCTACCATCTCTTCAGAGTCGAGCTTCTGGAATCTTGTTTTTTTTTTTTCGGAATTTAGATTGCAGAACTCATGTCAGATGATAAAATACCATGGCAGATATGGTCCGGTTTCTGATGCCATCCCCACCACCCAATTTTTTACAACTTCAGTATTTACAGTCAATCTGCTCATGTCTTTTTTAAATGACCACGGGCCTCGCAGAGATCTCACTTGGTTTGAACTAGAAAACACAAACTTTCGAGTATTTATTCTCAACTTCTACTTCTTGGAGTACCAGCTGTGCCATCCTGTCTTGGGAATCGGAGCTTGGGCTGCGGCTGTCTGACTGAGAAAAAGACTTCATTTTGACCCATTCACATGGATTCCCAAGTTGTGTAAAATTGCAGGAGAACCATTATAAATTGCTTACCCAGCGGGAAAAAACTCTAGAAGCATTACATCGCATGGACCTGGCAGATTAAAATCTGTGTTGGAGATGTCAGTCACATGTTGGTTCTTTATCTCGAATATGGTGGCATTGCCCATTGATTAAATCATAATGGAAGCCGGTTAAAACTTCTATAAATGTTGTATGTGGTACATCTATTGTGTTGTCTATGGAAATAATAGCATTAGCTCTCCCTGCGACAGTTTAACACCATCAAAATGACCTACCTAATATCAGCTGCTAAAGCTTTAGTTCCCTTACATTGGCTGCAAACTTTTCCTCGTACCGCGAACTAGTTGGTGGATAAAGTAAACCAAATATGTTGCATGGAAGAACTATCCAATAGGGTAGATGGCTTTTCTGATTCCTTTGTAAAGATATGGTCCTCATGGGTTCAACATAGAGATGCCCCGTCATGAGATTTTTCTTAGATATGTAACTACTTACATTTGACTACTACCTATGCCTGAATTGTATGTTTGGTTTCATCCTCTCTCTCCCCCTCCTCCCTCTCCCCTACTCCTCTCTCCCCCCTGCTCCTTCATATACCCTTGTTTCATTGGTACTAGGTCCATAAGAATTATATTCTCTGTTCAAGAGTGTAATTCTCACTCCCATTGTTGACCGCTACATTTTTGTTTGTGATTTGACCATGGGAGCTACTATGGTGTTATTCGCTCATCATCTCTGGTTTATGTGAAATGATTTTGGAATTGACCGTAGGGTCATGGAAAGGACGTGTTTTGAGACATGGGGTGTATCCACTTAGGGCCCTCCTAACCTTTCTTTACACCTGTGATTTGAGGCTAATATTAACGCAAACCATGAAGTAAGTTTCACTTGAACATGTTTATGTTTTTAAACGTTTGAGTTGACAATAACTACAATATATTGTTTTTAAATGAATTGTGGGAGCTGTTTATTTGGACGTGTTTGCTGGCACTTGCTCTGTTGGTATGCTTCTTAAAGATTAAGTATGGTATTGTAACGGAAAGTGATAGTGTAATTGTTGGTAAGTAGAAGAGTGTGGAGAATAGGCAAATTAAGGGGAGTGTAGTTATCTTTTGATAGAAATGCATATTTATCATCACGGATGGCTGTTATTAATGTAGCTGTCACACTGAAACACATTTTCTGCATTAAATCCATTTAGTATATGCATTATTTGGCCTGGAATGCCATGAGGACATCAAAGCCCCTTTAGGCATAAAGAGCACTGTGCCCTGCTGTGGAAGCAGAAGGAAGCTTGATCAATAAACCTGACATGTTAATGCAGAGCAAATAGAATAAAAGTTTATTTTTTTTTTTACAAGACATGACAACCTTGTGGCAGCTGGCAGGCTGAAGCAGTAACTGCACAGCCGTAGTAACGTTGATCTGACAAGCAAAAGGGAGAGATGATGGTTATAAGTTGGTTTTGTTTCAAACTTCTTTCTTGATCTGTCAGATTTGGAAGGTGTCTGAATGGACCCTTTTTTCTTATATATTTTTTTTTTTTGTTGTGTGAAAATTGTAGTCTTGTGTCGTAATGGTGCAGTTATGTCTTCTTGGATTGTAAATGTTGTGGTTTTAATTGATTTCACTTTAGCTGTTGAAGCTGTCAGGCATTTATAATCCGTAAGTCCTATAGATACAGCGCTGGTATGTCACGCTTCAATGTGTAGTTATCAGGAAATTAATATCCTTAATGAACTGGTGCTTTCGAGCTAACAGGGCGTAAAATCCAACTTACCCTTTTCAATTGCTAATAGCATACCCCCCTTCCTGTATTTAGTTTGGAGAACAGCCTTCCAACAGCCTGTTTCTTTGATGCCCGACAAAATGCCAGCTTTGCTGTGGGTACATTGCGTGATCAATTACAATAAATATAGTAATTACACTAGAGTTAGTAATTAACATAATTGTAGTCAATTACTACAAATACAGTGTACAGCTAAATAAATGAGAAGGGAGAAATTAGTAAGCTAATTGATTTATCTTTGGAACGGCTTTGTTTCCTGTTGCATAGAATTAGTAGCTATATTATTTTTTCACTTATTCTCCCTTCCATTTTAAAGTAATTTGTTAAATATGTTGAAAGAGTATCCGTCTGATATTACAATAATTAAAATAATTTAATAAAGGTTTTTTTTCCCCCTGATTTTATCTATTTTGGTAAAGTTTAAGGCTTATCAGGACACTATTTCTAAAGCTTACCATATACGATTTTTTAGTTTGATGCAATCATTAGGTTGATAATTAGCCTCTGAATATAATGCTCAATGTTGCCAAAATGATCTCCTCGCATTTAGATGAGTTTCATTATTTTTCTATAAAAGTTAGATGTCCGTGAAGCATCTCGCTGTGCATAAAGCTAGTGCTTGACATCTACTTGTGCTATGTTTTCCCCTGTAGCAGTTAGCCGTGTGACACAAGTCGCACCCGGATCTAATTTTGACAAAATCCTGTCTAAAGAGAGAGGCGGCGTATCGTTAGTGTGCTGCGTGGCCAAGAGTCACGCGGCACGTGGTGATTTGACGTGGTTTCACAAGGCTTATTTTTTATCGTCGCATGGCTGAAATCCGCATAGTAAAACAGCCACATGTGGTTTTCCAGCATGTAAAGGCAACATTATGGTGAACCACAACTGTTGTGTAACCGCTCCTGCCACAAAAATGACTCCGCAAGAGTCTTAAAGTACAAGTTCACCTTTAGGCAAGTTTGGGGTAATAGCTGTCAAATATAAAAAAAAATATACCACTTTGTAATATATCTAAATTCCTTTTCTTTTTCTCTTTAGCGGTAACTTTTAGATTGGAGTTCTTTGCTGGGAGTATTTGCAACTGGCTTATAGAATTCTGTGCCATTTGTTTGGTACATTTACATTATAATTTTATTTCTATACATTTTTATTTTTTCAAAAATGCAGAAAAAAAAAGCAGTTCCCCTGCAGTTTTTTTTTACACCATACACCGATAATAAATAATGTTATACATTTGTTGTACAGGTTCTTACGGTTGTGGCAAAGCCAAATAGGTGTATATTATTCCATGTTTTGGGACTTCTATTTTGTAGAATTTATTAATTGTGAAAAATGTGCATTTCTGTGTGGTTTTTTTTTCCGATTTTTTTTAAATTTAACTTATTTTTTTTAATCCCATAGGGGGATTTCTCATTTTGAGTTTCATTCTTTAACTTTAATGTACTCACATATATCTGTATTGTACACAGGCAGTTGTCAGGGCACACCTCAGTATGCCCTAACAGGAAGTATGGTCAGACAGCCCTGGGGTCCTTCAATGGACCCTGGGCTGTCTGGCCATACAAGACATGGGCCTCGATCGCGTCACAGGGATCTCCGCAAACCTTCTGTTATAGATTCACAAGAGCAGTGGTTCCCAAACTTCCTGAGGCCAGGACCCACATTTGGCTGAGACTTTTGTTTGGTACGCCCCACTGCTGTACTTCGCCCCATTTTGTCTATTGTATGTCAATATCATTCGAAGTTAGATGCAAACAAGACATTTTGATGATTATATATATATATATATATATATATATATATATATATATATATACAGTGGAGGAAATAAGTATTTGATCCCTTGCTGATTTTGTAAGTTTGCCCACTGTCAAAGTCATGAACAGTCTAGAATTTTTAGGCTAGCTTAATTTTACCAGTGAGAGATAGATTATATATAAAAAAAAAAAAAAATGAAAATCAAATTATATATATTTATTTGCATTGTGCACAGAGAAATAAGTATTTGATCCCCTACCAACCATTAAGAGTTCAGCCTCCTCCAGACCAGTTACACGCTCCAAATCAACTTGGTGCCTGCATTAAAGACAGCTGTCTTACATGGTCACCTGTATAAAAGACTCCTGTCCACAGACTCAATTAATCAGTCTGACTCTAACCTATACAACATGGGCAAGACCAAAGAGCTTTCTAAGGATGTCAGGGACAAGATCATAGACCTGCACTACACGGGGGGAACTTGTTAATGATCTCAAGGCAGCTGGGACCACAGTCACCAAGAAAACCATTGGTAACACATTACGCCGTAATGGATTAAAATCCTGCAGTGACCGCAAGGTCCCCCTGCTCAAGAAGGCACATGTACAGGCCCGTCTGAAGTTTGCAAAGGAACATCTGGATGATTCTGAGAGTCATTGGGAGAAGGTGCTGTGGTCCGATGAGACTAAAATTGAGCTCTTTGGCATTAACTCAACTCGCCGTGTTTGGAGGAAGAGAAATGCTGCCTATGACCCAATGAACACCGTCCCCACTGTCAAGCATGGAGGTGGAAACATTATGTTTTGGGGGTGTTTCTCTGCTAAGGGCACAGGACTACTTCACCGCATCAATGGGAGAATGGATGGAGCCATGTACCGTCAAATCCAGAGTGACAACCTCCTTCCCTCCACCAGGTCATTAAAAATGGCTCATGGCTGGGTCCAGCATGACAATTACCCGAAACATACAGCCAAGGCAACAAAGGAGTGGCTCAAAAAGAAGCACATTAAGGTCATGGAGTGGCCTAGCCAGTCTCCAGACCTTAATCCCATCGAAAACTTATGGAGGGAGCTGAAGATCCAAGTTGCCAAGCGACAGCCTCGAAATCTTAATGATTTACAGATGATCTGCAAAGAGGAGTGGGCCAAAATTCCATCTAACGTGTGCAAACCTCATCATCAACTACTAAAAATGTCTGACTGCTGTGCTTGCCAACAAGGGTTTTGCCACCAAGTATTAAGTCTTGTTTGCCAAAGGGATCAAATGCTTATTTCTCTGTGCACAATGCAAATAAATATATATAATTTTGACAATGTTATTTTTTTTAATTTTTTTTATATAATCTATCTCTCACTGGTAAAATTAACCTAGCCTAAAAATTCTAGACTGTTCATGTCTTTGACAGTGGGCAAACTTACAAAATCAGCAAGGGATCAAATACTTTTTTCCTTCACTATATATATAATCTATAGCAACACCAAGAAGGAAAAGTTCTGGAAATTGTAGGAGCAATAGACATGTTAATGATATGCAAATTATAGCGGAGAGGCAGCTGACCAGATCACAGTCTATACGAAAGTCTATAGTAGTTCGTAACACTTAAGTACCTGAACTAGTCCAGACAGTGGCTGTGGTTTCAGCACGGATGGAGGTCGGTTCAGCAGGTAGCGCCAGACGTGGCAGGCAGTATCCGATGTGGCAGAAGACAGCGGACGTGGCGGAAGACACTGGACGTGGCGGAAGACACTGGACGTGGCAAACGACAGCAGGTGCAGTAGACACGCCTCCAACACTAGTAGGCACAGGAACAAGAACAGCACGGGATACAGGAACAGGTAACAGGGCACGGGTATAAACTGGAACGGGAAACACTAAGGAACCATTTGCAAGACAGACTTGGGATAACTAACAACGCTCAGGCAACGATCAGAAGAGCTGGGGCCTTCTTATAGACCAGGAAATCATGTGGTTGATGATGATGATTGTTTTACAGGTACGCGCGCTGGCCCTTTAAGAGCGGGCACAAGCGTGCCTGCGCACCCTATGGGACACAGCAGACCGGAGCAGAAGTGAGCGCTGGCGTCTCCTAGGAAGGAGATGGGGACCAGCGCTCACGGATCTATGGCTGCGGGTGTCGGGAGGTGAGTAAACCCGACGGCCCGTGGCCATGGACGCTACACATCTTGTTTTTTTATAAGTATAGAGTATGAGCGCCACGAGCAAAAATACATGCACTTACACACCTTGGCATGTTATCCCTGAGGTTATTATTTGTCACGATCTGTGTTTATGTGGACCCACTAGGCCGGACTACCGTAGCGCAGTAGCAGCTGGCCAAACAACAGTGTGCCAAGTTTCTACAAAGTCGCAGCACAAGGGTACCTGTAATAGTCCAGACAGTAGCAAGGCTAGGCTCAGATGGCACTTTGACGGCAGTTGATGCAAAACGTGGCAGGAGGTGCCAGGCGTGGCAGATGACACCAGACGTGGTGTATGACCTCAGGCATAGCAGACGACACAACATGACTTCAACACTAGAGAGGGCACAGGAACAAATACAGCACAGAATACAGGATACAGGTAGCAGGGCACGGGAACACTGGGAACAGGATACGACTAAGGGACCATTTGATAGGAATACAAACAATGCTCAGACAAGAAGTAAGATCACAAGGCCCTTTTTATAATTCAGTGTGATCTGAGAGTAATTAGTAAATTCTTTACATGTGCGCGCGCTGGCCCTTTAAGCCTGGGAACGAGCTTGCGCGCGCACCCTAGTGGTCACTGCAGGGCAGGACGTCCGCATGTGCTGGTATCTCTGAGGAGGGAGACGTCGGCAGGATGAGAGGGGTCTGCGGTCCAGGACCCGTGGCCATTACATTATTGGTTCTGCTATGAATGTTATGCCATGCTGAATGCACTTGGGCATGCAAATCATCAAGATTGGGTGCTGGCAGCTCCTTTTGCAATTGCCGACCAATGACGTCCCAGATGTGCTCAATGGAAGAAAAGTCTGGAGAGGCTGCAGGCCATGATATCATGTTTAGGCCACGCTGGCTGCTGATGGTAGCACGAGCAACATGCGGCCTTCTGTTGAAAAACGGCTTCTGGGACAATTTGGAGAAATGGTTGCACCACTGGCTCCACGACCAAATCAATGTAACGCTGAGCTGTTTGTACCTGAAATGAAGACTAGAGGGGTCCGGCTACTGTACATTGTCACCCAACACCATAATCTCGGGATTAGGACTGGTGCGACGTTCCCTTGTGAAGGTCTCTTCATGGCGTTGCTCACGTGGTCCCCAGACCAATCTCCGGCTAACATTGTGTCAGAGACAAAAAGTGGGACTCATCGTTGAAGAGGATAGACCTCCAGCCTTCATTGCTGTCTTGCTGTGCGCATGATAGCCTTTGAGAGTGGTTGCGTGTGGTCAATGGAACACTTGTAGCTGGAGGTCTGGCTTGTAGCCCAATGTCGTGCAAACGTCTTGTGACGGTTTATGTCGACACTGGTTGCTGCCTTAGGCTTTGGATGCGACGTCCAATTTCACTTGCAGTGCAGAATGGATCACTATGCGCCATACTCCCAATCAGATGAGCCAGCCGTGCAGAGGTTTGTCTCCGCGCACCTCTTGCTGTTTTTCCCGTTCGTCGTTGTTCTTCTAACCTCCGGGACATGTAATGTTGAAGAGTGCTGACATCTCGGCCGAGGCGCAAAGCGATCTGCCTGAGTGATAAACCCAGGTTTCTCAGTTCAAGCACTCTGTCCTCGACAACTGGCGATTACGGGCACGTCGACAAACTGGAGGCATCGCACAATCATGCCACACCACTTGATCCAAATTTTGAGGTTTCACCAGTTATATGTACCTGTAGCCTCCATGCATTCAGTGTCCTCTCACAGAGATCTGATTTCTCCCTCCCCACGATCAGAGACCAAGTGAACAGCACAGCCTGGTTACAAAGCTCACGTAGCCAGGTGCACCTCATCAAGACTCAGGCTAGTGCTAAGATTTGACCCTTGCCAAATAACTTTCCTCAGCATAAACAAGGAACCTGGGAGACACAGACTCTATCAATAACGTGACATTGTAAAATACCACATACCCTCCCCCCCTTGCATAAACTTATGGAGGTTGAGCACTTAGGTTTATGAAACAATAGGAACGTGACAAACCATGAACATTTTCTTGAAGGCTGCTAGCCCTGTGCTGTACTGTGAATCTAAAATGTTTGAGGGTCAGAAACCACCGTGTTCCTTTTTTTAAAATCTACCTCATGTCACGACTGTGGAGTATGCCGTAGCGGCGTATCAGCTGGCCAAACAAGAGTCAAATATGGTCTTTAGGACAAGAGTACCTGGATAGAAGACTTGGCAGATGGCGATGCAAAAAATGTTTTGTTTCTTTCAAACTTTGAATTTTTTTTTAAGGTACTAAAACAAAAAAAACTATATAAATTTGATATCACCATGATCGTACTGACCCGCAGAATAAATATAACGTGTAATTTTCACCGTACAGTGAACACTGTAAAAACGAAACCCATATTGGTTTTTTTCCAATTCCACCCCGTTCTGAATTTTTTCCAGCTTCCCATGATATCACACATAATATTAAATTTTACCATTGGAAAGTACTACTTGTCCCGTAAAAAATTATGCCCTAATATGGCTGCGTCAACGAAAAAGTAAGAGTTATGACCTTTTGAAGGTGGGGAGGAAAAAACAAAAGCATAAAAACGAAAATTAGTCTGTTCCTGTAAGGGTTAACGAGGACCAATCTCTAGGTCATATAAGTTGAACTAATTTACTGACCTGAATAGCCCTGTCTCCCTGATTCCAGTGTTGTTTCTTTTCTCCCTGGACCCCCCCCCCCCCCCGTTCTAGAGATATAGCCCACACGCTGTCCTCGGTAATTGGTCCGCATCAGAGGCAGGGAAGCTAGCTTCACTCCATTGGTTAACTACATCAAATTAACATATAGGGAGCTAACACAACAGTGGGCTATATTTTTAGAACGGGGGGGTGGGGGGGGGGTCCAGGAAAAAAACTGCGCTGGAATCAGGGAAACAGGGCTGTTTAGGTCAGGTAACTAGTTCAACTTATATGACCTAGTGATAGGTCCTCTTTCAAGAGGCTCTGTCACCACATTATAAGTGGCCTATATTGTACATGATGTGATCGGCGATGTAATGTAGATTACAGCAGTGTTTTTTATTTAGAAAAACGATCATTTTTGATGGAGTTATGACCTATGTTAGCTTTATGCTAATGAGTTTGTCAATGGACAACTGGGCGTGTTTTACTTTTTGGCCAAGTGGGCGTTGTACAGAGGAGTGTGTGACGCTGACCAATCCGTGACCAATCATTGTCATACACTTCTCTCCATTCATGTACACTGCACATAGCGGAATAGCTATATCGCTATGTGCAGCCACATAAACACACTATAACATTACTGCAGTGTCCTGACAATGAATTTACATTACCTCCAGCCAGGATGTGATGTGTATTCATGCATGCTTGAAAAAAGTCCTAATGTTGGACTGAAACGTCGTACTTTTTCTATGTTGGCTTGAATAAAAAACCACAGTTTTTCATTTACTCTATTGGAGTGCTGCAAGATTTTTTTTTTTTGGGGATATTGATTTAGTCTCTGGATCTGGACTACTTGCTGGCACCCGTTTGCATATCGGTTTGACTGTGTTGGAGTGCTGCTGTCTTTTCTGCTGGTATGTATGTATATATATATATATGTGTGTATAGATGTATATATGTGTGTGTATATATATATATATATATGTTTGTGTGTGTGTGTGTGTATATATATATATATATATATATATATGTCGTCCAAAGACAGGCAGCACTCCAAGTTTTAGTGAAAAAATGGCTTAATGATAAGCATAAACAGTAGATAAAAAGCAGTAATACAATCATTACAATTTAAAAAAAACATACATGTGAATACATAGTGATCAATATACAGAGTAAACCAGACGAATATAAATATCGCTGGATGTATAAAGAGCATAAGTGTTAATTGATAAGCATTTTATCTACTGTTTATGCTTATCACCTGTTAATGGGATCATGTGTCTGACCACTGTTTTACACACTTTTTGTATGCTTGAAAAAGGCTCCATACGCTGAGCCGAAACGTTGCACAAGGGCTAAATAAAAGCCATTTTTTCACTAAAACTTGGAGTGCTGCCTGTCTTAGGACGACTATACTTGGATTTGGAGCAGTGATCAAGCTCCCAGGGCATGCACCCATCCACAACTTTGACTGGTGCTGCTGGACTGTGGACTTTATATATATATATATATATATATATATATATATATATATATATATATATGTGTAAATAAATAAAATCATACGCATATAATGGCTATTGATTATTAGCAAAAGCTATAATGATTATTTTTCTTTATCAGTATTCTCGTGTGTAGTCTAGGACCTCTTTTTATTAGGTCCTCTTCTGTTGCATACCCTTCCCCCAGAGAGACCAGCTCATCTGCACTTTTAGGGTCACCATGCGTAACCCACTTGCATAGTTCTGGTGGAACGGCCTTCGGATATCTGGAGCAAAAAAAACAAACATCTGGCTGTAACCACTTCTTTGTCAAGTGTATTAATGCATACATCTGAGAGTGAGTTGGTTTGTCTGACTGGTAAGCCCAAGAGTTTACCCTTTTTTCTGGCAAACTACCATCAAGCAACCGCCTTACAAGGGCACGGACTGACCGGTGACCCCCGAACGTGCCATAATCTCAGCCTTAAACTTGCTGTAGTCTTGAGCATCTGCAGGGTCCAAATCATAATAAAACTTCTGAACTACTCCACACAAAAATGGAGCTATTAAACTTCCCACTGTGCTGGCGGCCATTCTTCACGCTGTGATTTTTGTTCTTTTTGTAAACTGCAATCTGAAATAAAACTGGCAAGAAGGTGCACCTTAAACGTATTTCTGTCTCTTGATTCCTCATTCGGTGCAACAAGCAGACTTCCCCCTACCTTTTACCCCAGGAAAAGGTGATACTGAGAGACTGGTTGTCACATCTGGTGGAGTACGGCAGGCATTCTTGTCTCTGTAGCCGACAAAAATGGAGGACATGTTAAAGGCTTTGCTGCAAGCCACTACAGTCCAACAACAGGCAACTAAACTGCAGCAAGTAAAGATTGAAGAGACTGATGATCTAACACGAGCAATGATAGTGCAAATTACTGTCTTAACATTAATGCAAAATAAGGTTCGTGCTGTTTTGGCGGAGGAGGTGCAATGACTTGCAGACAAAGCCCCAGGGCCTACTGAAAGTGAACATGTGTAAAGGAGAGCTGTATGTGCAAGTAAGTACCTGCAAAATATCATTATCTTTGAACTGTGCCTGTAAAATCTGATTATCTTCTGCTTCCGATTTTTCAGCCGTTTTTTGGGACGTTTACGGCCCGAAAAACGGCCGAAAATAAGCCGTGTGAACATGCCCATAGTCTTTACATTTTGAGGTTAGCTTTACTCGTGGACTTACTATTTTCAAGCTTACTTGTCTACTTCCTTTCTGGTTTTCCAAAAAATTACACCCCTAAAAATGGCATCGAATCAGCCATAAACAATCTTTCTCCTTCTGCATTTGCTGATGTAACCTTTTTTTCATACCTACATTTACCTGGGCTGGCAGTCGTTTTGCATTTTAATGACAAATCAAGCACGATAACTTCCATTCAAAACGAAAGTGCCTTAAATGTCTTGGGCTGTCAGAATGAGATGCTGGGAGCTTGATGAAAAGAGAACAAAGAAGATAAAGTATGAAGCCTCGATACAGTGCAAAATGAAATAAAACCTTGTACGGCCTGTCACTGGTGTCAGTTGATATTCATATCTAAAGCACATTATAGTATTACTCTGGTACGCATAGCTTACTCATCTGTCTGTTTTAATTCATTACATTCTTTTGAGTCCCATGTGTCAGCAGTGGGGAAGAGGAGAGAGGGAAAAAGAAAACCTCATCTGGCTGTTTGTGAATTTGAAGGCCAGCTATACAGTGATATTGATTAGGCCTCAAGCACACTTCAGTGAAATACTTCAATGTGCGATCTGGTTTTTTTAACGGATAGCACACTGACCCATTCATTTCTATGGGGCCATGCACACTTCCATTATTTTAACGGTTCCGTCCATTCCGCGAAAAATAGAACAGTTCCTAGTCCTGTCCGTTCTATTCATTTGGTCTGTTAAAACAACGAACCACACACGGAATCCATACGTGCGCGGTCCGTGTTTCACGGATCAGTGATTTACGGCCGTACAAATAGCAACGGATGTGTTCTTGAGGCCTAAGGTTGTGTACTCCATTGACTACATGTTTTTTAAATAGTATGTTTGTTTAATTGTGTCATTGAGCTATTTAAATGGAATAATCTTAGGCTACGCTTACACATTGTGGATTCTGTCAGGATTTTGCTGTGCATTCCACGCATGTAAATGGCGTACTTTATGCTGCATTCAAACGCCCTGAAAAAAACATCTGTCTTGCATAATGATGGCAATGAGGATTTAAAAATCTGCAGCATGTCAATTATTGATGCAGATCCCACACTGAAAAGCCGCGGATGAGCTCTTTTGATATTAAATGAAGTTAATCCGCGTGCGTATCCACATGCCTATGCTTGAGAAAGGCTCCTTGCAGAGAGCCGAAACGTCGCACGAGGGCTATGAAAGCTACCTTTTTTTCACCTTGACATTGGAGTGCTGCCTATTATTGGATGTTTACTAGATATGGAACTGTGATTGGGTTCCAAGGGCGTGCACCCATCTATATCTTTAAAGCTGGTGCTGCTGGACGGTGGACTTCCTCCACATGCCAATAGTTACATAGTTCGTATGGTTGAAAAAAGACACATGTCCATCAAGTTCAACCAAGGGATGGGAAAGAGAAGGGAAAAATTTCTACACATAGGAGCTAATATTTTTTTGTTCTAGGAAATGATCTAAGCCTTTTTTAAAGCCATCTCCTGTCCCTGCTGTGACGGCTCCTGCGGTGACTATTCCATAGATTCACAGTTCTCACAGTAAAGAAGGCTTGTCACCTCTGCAGGTTGAACCTTTTTTTCTCCAGATGGAGGGTGCGCCCCCTTTTGAGGGGTTTTACATGGAACAGGATTTCACCATATTTTTTGTATGTGCCATTCATATATTTATATATATCAATCATGTCCCCCCTTAGTTGTCTTTTTTCAAGGCTAAATAGGTTTAATTCTTTTAATATTTCCTCATAACTTAAATTCTCCATGCCCCTTATTAGCTTTGTTGCTCTTCTTTGTATTTTTTCCAACTCCAGTGCATCCTTTCTATGGACTGGAGCCCAGAACTGAACTGCATATTCTAGATGAGGCCTCACTAATGCTTTGTAAAGTGGTAATATTACATCCCTGTCCCGCGAGTCCATGCCTCTTTTAATACACGATAATATCTTGCTGGCCTTTGAAGCAGCTGATTGACATTGCATGCTGTTATTTAGTTTATGGTCTACAAGTACACCCAGATCCTTCTCAACAAGTGACTCCACCAGTGTAGCTCCCCCTAGGACATATGATGCATGCAGGTTGTTGGTACCCAGATGCATAACTTTACATTTATCTACATTAAACCTCATTTGCCAAGTGGACGCCCAAACACTTAGTGTGTTCAAATCAGCTTGCAATTCACGAACATCTTCCATAGACTGAACATTACTACATAGCTTGGTGTCATCTGCAAAAATAGAAATAGTGCTATTAGTCCCATCCTCTATATCATTAATAAATAAGTTGAATAATAGTGGTCCCAGCACTGAACCCTGGGGTACACCACTTATAACTGGGGACCATTCAGAGTAGGAATCATTGACCACAACTCTCTGGATACGGTCCTTGAGCCAATTCTCAATCCAATTACAAACTTTACTTTCTAAACCTATAGTGCTTAATTTACCCATTGGACGTCTATGAGGGACAGTGTGAAATGCCTTTGCAAAGTCCAAATACACTATATCCACAGCAGCCCCTCTGTCTAGGCTTCTGCTCACCTCTTCATAAAAACAGATCAGGATCTGGTTTGACAACTTCTGTCCTTAGTAAAACCATGCTGGCTGTCACTTATAATACAATTTTTTGTCACATAATCCTGTATATAGTCCCTCAATAGTCCCTCAAACATTTTCCCCACAATGGATGTTAAAGGAACAGTGTCACCAAATTTTTTTTTTTATATCAGTTTTATGTTAGGGTTTTATTAAAAACGTTTATATTTATTTGTGTGTTTGTGTGTTACTTTTTTCTATTTTTACACTTTTTCTTCCCTATGGGGGCTGCCATTTTTTTTTCCATTTCTGTATGTGTCGATTAACGACACATACAGATATGGAATACGGCAGCTCCAGTCCCATAGGGACTGCGAACGGGGCCCGTTCCATCCACTATGGTGTACGCCGTGTGTGTGGGAACGGCGCATGCGCCGCTCCCACACAGTCCAATTTGAAATGCGCGCCGTCCGGCGCCATTTTCCTGTGGACCGGAAGTCGCGGCCGGACAGTAAGATTACTACTTCCGGTCGCGGCTTCCGGACTTGTGCACATAGAGCAGTGGCAGCAGACGGACCGGAGGGAGCGGCGGCGACTGGAGCAGGTAAGTGATTTCTATGTATGTTCGTGTTTCAGTGTATGTAAACCTTCTACACTGTGTTAGCTCAAAAAATGGCGACACAGTGTAGGAGGTTAGACCGTTCAAAACCCTCGTTTCTCCCGGCACTAGCCAGGATAAAGGAGGGGGGGATTCTGAGAGCTCACTAGAGCGAGGGATTTTTTCCCAATTTTGCAGCATAAAGCAATGTGGTTGCTTTACCACATGCAATGCTGCAATTTTGGGAATTGCTCCATCTAGTGACCAGTGCTGGGAAATATTATAAATTGAATCCAATTTATAATATTTCCTGACTCGTGAAAAAAATAAAAAAAATTAGAACAATGTTTAATCACCTACACACTAATTGTTTAACTAAAAAAAAACAAAACATGTTTTGCTGGCAACACATTCCCTTTAAGCTTTCTGGTCTATAATTACTAGGGGAAGACCTAGAGCCCTTTTTGAAAGTAAGTACCACATTTGCCCTGCACCGGTCCCTTGGCACTATACCAGTCACTAGAAAATCTCTAACTATTATGAAGAGGGGAAATACAAGGCACAATTCAGAGTTTTAGCCGCAGATTTTAGCCGCAAATTATCTTCAATATCCACAGCGGATTTGCCTAGTGCAAATCCTTATATGAGCACACCCTTTAGCTGGGCATACACTTGAGATAAAAGTAGGCCATACCCAATGATTTTGGTAGGATCGGCTGACGATCTCATATGTACGCGAGCCTCAGGATCCAGCTTGTTGTATTTTCCTTGTTCCAACAGGACATAAGCTGCTACTAGAGAGATCTGGCAGTGGTTTACTCACCTCTCCCTAATGAAATTAATATAAAAGCGCAGCCTGGCAGGTAGAGTTAGGAGAAATGGCTGCTAATGCAACAAACATGGCATCTAAGCACATGAACCATAACAGGCAATTGGAATTGAGGTTTTGCCACATCAGAGAACGATGCAAATAGCATAGAAATTGTAAGACCATGTTCACACGCGAATATACTGCACAAAAGTAAGTACACAGCGTGTCCGCCATGGACGCTGCAGGGAATTTCAGCTGAGACTCCCGCCAAATAGTGGTTTTCAGGCAGAATGTCTGCTGCGGAAAACAGCAGGTTAAAAAAAGAGCTTATACTTACCCTGGTCTCCCTAGTCATGACGACGCGGCCCTCGGTTGTCCTTCAGCCCGCCCTCCTTGGATGATGTTTCATCCCATGTCACCACATCAGCCTGTGATTGGCTGCAGCAGTCGCTGGGGATAAAACGTCATATAAGGAGGCCGGCCTTGACAAGAAGTATAGAGATCTGGGTAAGTATAAGCTTGAGTTGCAATTTATGAGATTTGTTGCGGGTGTCACCTCCCCATTGAATTCAATTGGGAAAATCCACAACAAAAAAACAGCGATTCCTCAACATAAATTGAAATGCCGCAGGTCAATTTTATGAACGTTTTTTCGGCTGATTTTTTTTACGCCGCGCGTGGATGAGATTTGTTCAAATCTTATCCACTCCGCTACTACTGTATTATGTTGCGGATTTTCCGCAATTAAATACGTTGAGGCAAAACCGCAGTATTTACGATACGTGTGAATATACCCTAAGAGGCAGGAAGAAGGCCTGTGGTATTTTGTTGGTATTTACTTAAACTTGCAGGTAACAACAATCTTATATTTACATTCTTACTTTACCATTATATAAAACCGTGAGATTGTAACTTTTAATAAGGGCCCTCAGTTCACAGCTATTTTACGGTCTTGCCCACATAAAAAATAAATTGCTGAATTCCTTCCTAAAGAATTTCATAGACTGTACATCTGTACATTTTCTGTACATATTCTCTATTTTATGGATCAGTTCTATCTGTGGTATTGTTATTTTGAGAAATTGTTGGGGAAGAGCAGCTGTGATCAGTGTGGGGAGGAAACTGTGACTACTGAGGAAGCAGAGGGGAAAGTGGGTAACATCTTTTTACTACTACGATGGAGGGCGCTACTATAACCGGCAAAAAGCTTCCCTGGTGGCTATCCCAAAAAGTTGGCTCTAAGAATTCTTATACAGTGCAAAGCTGCGATCAAGGCAGGAGAATGCTACTTTGAAGAATCTAAAATATAGGAGATTTCCTTTAACTGCTTAATTCCATGTGTTTGACTGTATTGTATTATGAGTTTACTATTATTCTATAATGTAGTGGCAAATGTAGAAAAAAAACCGTAACAACAGACTTTTTAATGTAGATGTAGTCAAACTTTTGACTGGTATTGTAGATATTATAAACGTATTATATAGACAACCGAAAGATCTGAATACATATATTAACAATGCAATGAAATAAATAATTGCAAAGAAATTGTACCAGTGTTGGCATACCCACTACATGACCAGTTCAGTGGAATAGTTTAATGTATACATAGAATGAAAAGTTGACTTTTATTGCCGTTGATGTAGGTAAAAACAGTTGGAAATGTTAATTCAATATTTCATCATTTGTAGCTACTATTCGGGAATATTTCAGACACTTAATTTTTTCCCTTTAGCTGTAGTTTACAAATCCAATATAAATTACTGATATTGGTGTACGTGAAAATGTTTATTGCAGTACAAGAGTATATAAACATTTAGTACAAATTTCTACGGTCTTTATCAGATATAATGGCACTAGTTAAAAACTTAATCTCATCTAGTGTAGCAGCATCAGTCTATAATAATTCAGTACAGGCTATCATTTCCGATAATTGCTGGTAAAGCATATATCTGAGGAAAGCCAGTAATTGTTGAATACAATTGTAAGTTACTAATGGTTTCCAAATCTAAGTTTAGTGTTATTTTTAATCTTCATCTGGCAATGTTACTTGAATAACCAATGAATCAAATGATATTGTCTTCCATATGTAGTAAATACATAAATGTTCTACATCTTTTTCTTTTCTTAATCTTTATTCTTTCTTTTATTTAGAGTAACAATTTACACAACAGACACAAAGTATATTATATACCCCAACCTTGGAGAAGGCTCGGGAGCCATGGGCGTAAACGCCCATCAAAGAGGAGGGGGAGAGGGAAAATATTAAAAAAAGGAAATTTATGTATTTTTTTTAATTGCTTTCTAATACGCTATTTCTATCGCTAGAATCAAGGATTTTAAGCTACCACTTAAATTTTCCAAGGAACATAGGCAGACCTCCGTATATATAGTAAAGTAAGACTTTTCAAGTAACATGGTCTTGTACACCTGTCCTTTCCACGCTACCACGGTGGGAACCCGACGTGTTATCCAAAATCTGAATATCTCCAGTCTAGCAATAAACAGTAATTGCAGAAGCAAAACCAAAAAAGGTGTGGCATAAACCTGGGCTTCCTGTGAGTATTCACCAAGAAGTGCCAGGGGGAGGTGGTAACTTAAATTCAGCCCAAATGTGAAATTCAACAAAGTGAAAACTTGAGTCCAGTAGAAATATATATTCGGACAGTGTCAAGCCAACTGCACAAGGTCTGTATCAGCGTCATTGCACCTCAAACACAAGTAAGAAGCACAACATCCCATAACACAGAGATATTTAGGTGAAAAATAAGCTTGATTAACAATACAACATACATTCAGAAAATCTGTGATTATGATTTAGTGAAATTGTATTCCCTCGTGTGTGTGTGTACGTGTATATATATATATATATATATATATATATATATATATATACATATAGATATATAGATCCAGTGAAGGTTTGCATCATTTCCCACCTTCTGTGTCCATTTCAATTGAGACTTAGTAGTATCCCCATTAGACCCATTAACTAGGATAAACTTGTATAGTTTTAAATTACTCCCTTCCTCTTTGTACTGCTCAACAAATCAGCAATCCAAAAGGGCCTAATTGTAAACCTCCATTTATCATATATTAGCGCCCAAGTGTGTGTGAGTTGAAAATAAAATCAAAAGTGTTGTGGCTCCACCTCAAACTCCTGCTGTAAAGAGTCAAAAAGTTTTAAGCTTACCATCTTGAAAGAGATTAGCCACCAGTGCAATACCTCTGTGTGACCAGAAGGACCTGCTTTGTAAACCCCTGAATTGTTGGATAGAAACGTTGCACCACAGGGTAGAATTCGGCAATAGAGCGTCATGTTTCATAATTTGCTTAACCATTCCCCAGATCTTATGATACAGCTGAAAACCGAGAGGGTACACTCGATAAATATTCTGATTATAAAAGCTGTATCACGGGCCCTGTCTCCCCAAGGCTTGCCTATAAATTAATTTATTGGCAGCACAGAGTTCTCAATCTATTAGTTGTTGTAATTGAGTAGCCAAAAGATATAGAGATACGGGGAGCCAAAGCTTAGAATATTTAATTCCGTTTTTTTTTTTTTCCTTCTAAACCAGATCATTAAGTATAGATTCCAGGAGGGAAAAACATTTTTTGGGGATCCACCCTGGGGTGTTTCCTATAACATGTAATAACAGGGAGAATGACAATTTTTATTAAGGAAATTCTTCCAGCTCTAGAAAGAGGTAATTTCTTTCCACCCCCCAACCTTACTTCTCAAGGCACTCAGTAGAGGAAAAATATTCAGCTGAACAAAATCTTTAGTTTTTTTTTTAGTAAACATAATCCCCCAAGTACTGAAAGTTCTGCACAACTTCCAAATCTCCAACTATCTTCAGATTAATTCCATTCCCAAGTGGAAGAATGGTCGATCTCGTCCAGTTAATATAAATGCCCGAATAGGAGCCAAACTCTTAATACAGGTGGATGACCTGCTAGTCATCTGCAGGAAACATAAAGGTTCTAATCAAAGAATCCTCTGTGATTCTAATAGGCAAAGATTAAATAATAATTTAAAATAAAAGGAGAGACAGAGGGCACCCTTGACGAGTACCTCTCTTTAACTCGACAATGGGAGACAAAACCTCATTCAATTTGACCTGAGTTCTTGGTTTAACTAGTTGCCGACGCAGGACGACAATACTCGTCCTGAGCGGCGGGTACTTGGAGCATCAGGACGAGTATTCTGATCCTGTGTGACAGCCCGTGTCCGTGCGCCATGATGAGCGGGGCAACGGTTGTATCGGCTGTAATACACAGCCACAGACCCGCTCTATCGGCGGCGAGAAGAGAAACCTCTTCTCTTTGCAGTTAACCCCTTGAATGCCGCGATCAAAGTGAGAAAGGGGTCTCCCCTTTGATCGCGTCACAGGAAATCCCTGTGATTGGATCAATGGCTATACCTGATATGGGCAGACAGCCCAGGGTCAATTGAAGGACCCCAGGGCTGTCTGACAATATTTACTTAGGTATGCCCTAACAACTGTCTGTGTACAATCAGTACACAGGCTAATGTACTGGCATATAGATATATGCCAGTACATTAACGTTCAAAAATCAAAATTAAAAATCCCTCTATGGGATTAAAAAAAAAGTTTTGTTAAAAAAAAAAAATTGTAAAAAAGATACACAGAAATACATTTTTTTTTACAATGAATAAGCTTTTCAAAATATAAGTCCCAAAACATTAAATAATACACGCATATTTGGTATCGCCACGTCTGTAACAACCTGTACAATAAATTTACAAAGTTATTTATGATGATCGGTGTATGGTGTCAAAAAAATAAATAAAGAAAATCGGATCTGCTTTTTTTTCTACATTTTTGCCAAAATAAAAATTTATAGAAGTTAAACGATCATGTAAATGTACCAAAAAATGATACCTGCATAAATTACAACTCGTCCCGCAAAAAAACAAAGAAGTTTAACCCATGAAATAAATATTGGGCCCAACTCAAACTTCTCTAAGATTGCCCATAAAAAAGGCCATTCCTTGGAGTCAAATGTCCTAGTCGCTTCAAGCAATAAGAGCATCCCTTCCCAGAAATAATCTGCTGCGTACTGCAGATTTGTGAAATGTTTGCATATATTATACAATATTGATTTCACTGGAATGAATCCTGTTTGATCCTTGTCTATTATTGGCAAAATAATGGAGGACAGGCGATTTGCCATAAATTTGGCTAAGATTTTAATATCTAAGTTCAGTAGCGAAATATGACAGATCGAAGCATGGGATCACCACAATGAGAGCATCTCGCATGGAGGCGGGAAGGTGACCTTAAGAAATGGAGAAATTTAAGAGCTCCAAAAATTCGTCATGAAATTTTTTATAATGGAGACGAAAAAATTCAAAAGGTGTTTAGTCCAGACCTGTGGATTTATTGCAGGGAAGATTTGAAATTGCAGCAAGAAGCTCCTCCCTGCTGAAAGGAGTGTCCAGCGAAGTTCTCTAATAATCAGACAAGGTAGGGAAGTCCATAGAATATAAATAATCCTGTAGGTTCTCAAAAGAATAGTTAACTTTAGACACATAAAAATTTATATAAAAGTCAGGAAAGGTTGCAGCGATCACAGCCTGATCGCTGTAAACCTGGCCAGACTCTCCACAATTGAAGAGTTGTTATGCTCTTGATTTATAATAGCAGAGAAGAATTTCCTGGCCTTTGACTCTTTAAAGTAAAGATCCAGATTATTAATAAAAGACTTTCAAAGAGTGATTGGAGTTATTCCAAGCGATTTTATTTATTTTATTCTTTAGATTAGGGGAAGTGGTATTGTCTACGTCTGCTAACTACAGATTGGGTGAGATGTCCCTCAGTGCTATATTAGCCTCCCTAATAAAGTAAACACGTTGCGTAGTGTGAATTTTCCGCAACGGAATTTGTTGCGGAAAATTCACAGCATAATACAGTAGCAGCAAAGTGAATGAGAGAGAACAAATCTCATCCACACGCTGCGTAAATAGTGGGTGGGAGAAACGCTCAGAAGTTGACATGCGGTGCAGCGTTTTATTCTGCAGCATGTCAATTGTGTTTGCTTAGTTGTTGCGGGTTTTCCCCATTGAATTCATTGGGGAGGTAATACCCACAACAAATAGCAGTTGTTGCGTTTATTGCAAAAAACGCAACTCAGAAAAAAAATAAAAATCTTATACTTATACTTATCTTATAGTCAGTTTCTTCCTCCAGGCCAGCCTCCTGGGATGACGATTCATCCCATGTGACCACTGTAGCGGCAGTCACATGGGAGAAAACTTAATCCTAGGAGGCCGGCCTGTTATCAGGCCGGCTGAATGCTTAGCAGTTTTTTGCAGCTGACATTTTGGGCGAAAAACTGCACCACAATTTGGTGCGATTTTTCGCCCGGAATTCGCTGTGGCCACCAGGCCGGATACCAGATGTCGTGGCCCGGTACCAAATGAACCACGGTCCGGTATTGGTCCGCAGCCCGGTAGATTGGGATCACTTTACTAGTGCGAACAGAGCCTTAATGTTATTTTAAACAGTGTTGTCTAACTGTATTTGTACATTTCTGCATTATTCCCTGTTGTACACCACATTCTACAGTGCCACAGAAGCATCACTGAGCATCTGTCCTGAAAACTATTATTTTGTATGTTTTCCAGAAATGTTTTAAAGTGATGTATTGTATTGTATGTGATCCTACTGAATAATATCCATTCTAAGCTCTTCTCCTGTCCAGCCTTCTTATGTTACATCATTTGGCAGCTTATTGATTTTCTCTGTAATTAAGGTATTGTTAGAGTTTTCTCAAAGTGATGAAGATAGAGATCTTACAATTCAAATTTTAAGGTGTATAATTTCAGAGAACTAAGGATTTAAAGCTCACACTTTGACATAAAATAAAGTACCTGCGTGTAAGATATGTGTATTATCAACTGATCTGTATACATTTCATAATACACTAACAAAGCTAAGGTCATTCATTTTCTGCTGCATACCATCCAAGGTGTAATCCACCCTTGAAATTGCTAGGTCATTTTGAAATTTCCTTCGCAACTTAGGTTCAAATAATAGAGATTTCTCCTTGGATAGTATAGGGGCAAATAAGTTTCCTGCAGCATAGTCTGCTAAGATTTTGGAATTACATACCCTGATTTGGGGTCAGACCTACAATAAATAAAAGCCACGTCATACTTGCCAGGTTGAATGTACGATCGTTTTTGAAAATGTTACCTCAGGCTAAATATCCCCTGTTCTTTCTCTACGACTGATGTGTGCTTACCTCGCTATCAATTATTTATCTTGCTGAACCAGTACACAGTGCTTTTAAAACCTCAGGTCTCAGTAAGTGTCTGATAATCCCAGAGCTCCTCACTTGACATGTGAACATTTTTTTTTATCAGCTAATGTAGAGATTTATAGATGTCTTATTTATTTCTGTTTATTCTTGCTATTAGATTTCCAGCTAAAGTACACTAATATTGAATTAGCCCTTACTGCTATCATGTCTTCTATACACTGCACACATAGAAGAGCTGCTTTTCTATCTCTATCTATCACATGTATTGAATCTGCTGCAGCGTGGAGGACATCATACAGCAGCGTTGAACAGCTGAAGATCCCACACTGGGGTAAGATATAACATTTACTAGAAGCTGCAGATGCATCTGTGACTCTCTCTATCACTCTGCTCCTGCTCTCCTCCTCTCCCTCCCTCTTTATAGACTTTTTATGGGCAGCTGTAACCTGGCCCCTTAATCCCTTCAGGACTGAGCTTGTTTTGGCCTTGTGGACTCTTTCAAATCTGACGTGTCACTTTATGTGGTAATAACTTGGGAATGCTTTTACCTATCCAAACGATTCTGAGATTGTTTTCTCGTCACATATTGCACTTTATGTAAGTAGAAAAATGTGATCAATAAATCAGTATTTGTTTGTGAAAAACACCAAACTTTAGAGAAAATTTGCAAAAATTTGCATTTTTCTAAATGTAAATGTATCTGCTTGTAAAACAGATAGCAATACCACACAAAATAGTTACTAATTAACATTTCCCATATGTCTACTTAATGTTGGCATTGTTTTTTTAACATCTTTTTATTTTTCTAGGACGTTACAAGGCTTAGAACTTTAGCAGCAATTTCTCACATTTTCAAGAAAATTTCCAAAACCTATTTTTATAGGTACCAGTTCAATTCTACAGTGGCTTTGAGGGCTTTATATATTAGAAACCCCCATAAGTCACCCAATTTTAAAAACATCACCCTTCAAAGTTTTCAAAACAGCATTTAGAAAGTTTCTTAACCCTTTAGGTGTTTCACAGGAATTGAAGCAAAGTAGAGGTGAAATGTACAAATTTCTTTTTTTGTCAGAAAATCCATTTTAATCCATTTTTTGCTCTAACACAAAAGGTTTTACCAGAGAAACGCAACTCAATATTTATTACCCAGATTCTGTTTTTAGAAATATCCCACATGTGGCCCTCGTGTGGTAATGGACTGAAGCATCGGCCTCAGAAGCAAAGCTGCACCTAGAGGATTTTGGGGCCTCCTTTTTATTCGAATATATTTTAGGCACCATGTCAGGTTTAAAAACACAAACAGAAAAAATGGGACATAGATATCATCAAAACCACAAAAAAAGGCCAAACTTACTAGGTAGGTGGGTGGGTGAAAACCCGTTCCCATCAGGACGCAGACGGGTCAAAGACTGCTGCAGAAGGAGTGTGCATTAAATAGTGATAGCCTCTCCCACTAGTCTTGAGGGGAGTGGCGAACTAAGTGCTCAAAGGTGTGCGATAAATGAGTGTCAGTGTAGTGCTAGGGTGTGAATGGATGGTAAAAAATAAATATGTATGAAAGTGTCAGAACTGTGTAATAATGTAATAAAAATAAATAAATAAAATGTGATAAATAGGGGTCAGTGCTGTGAATAGTACATGGGGTGTCAGTACTATGTGTAATACGTGGAGGGATAATGTGCTGGTCGTCAGGCATGGCATATCTTGCCGAATAACAGCCTATTTGTAACGCCGCTACTGTTCGCTAAAGCGGGCTGCTCTGCATGCCAAACCAAACGCCAGCACATCATGCCCTCCCAGCATATAAGACCCGGCTGCGTCCTGAAAAAAAGTGTAGTATACGTAGTAAGAAATATCCATGAAACATGGGGTATTAGTTGTTATTTTGGCCAAAATACGCAAAGCTCGCAACCCAACGTCAAGGGTCCCCAGTGCCTTGCGAGTCCCTAACCAGAACTTTTCGTTCCTAATTTAAAAACACAAACAGAAAAAATGGGACATAGATATCATCAAAACCACAAAAAAAGGCCAAACTTACTAGGTAGGTGGGTGGGTGAAAACCCGTTCCCATCAGGACGCAGACGGGTCAAAGACTGCTGCAGAAGGAGTGTGCATTAAATAGTGATAGCCCCTCCCACTAGTCTTGAGGGGAGTGGCGAACTAAGTGCTCAAAGGTGTGCGATAAATGAGTGTCAGTGTAGTGCTAGGGTGTGAATGGATGGTAAAAAATAAATATGTATGAAAGTGTCAGAACTGTGTAATAATGTAATAAAAATAAATAAATAAAATGTGATGAATAGGGGTCAGTGCTGTGAATAGTACATGGGGTGTCAGTACTATGTGTAATACGTGGAGGGATAATGTGCTGGTCGTCAGGCATGGCGTATCTTGCCGAATAACAGCCTATTTGTAACGCCGCTAGTGTTAGCTAAAGCGGGCTGCTCTGCATTCCAAACCAAACGCCAGCACATCATGCCCTCCCAGCATATAAGACCCGGCTGCGTCCTGAAAAAAAGTGTAGTATACGTAGTAAGAAATATCCATGAAACATGGGGTATTAGTTGTTATTTTGGCCAAAATACGCAAAGCTCGCAACCCAACGTCAAGGGTCCCCAGTGCCTTGCGAGTCCCTAACCAGAACTTTTCGTTCCTAATTTAAAAACACAAACAGAAAAAATGGGACATAGATATCATCAAAACCACAAAAAAAGGCCAAACTTACTAGGTAGGTGGGTGGGTGAAAACCCGTTCCCATCAGGATGCAGACGGGTCAAAGACTGCTGCAGAAGGAGTGTGCATTAAATAGTGATAGCCCCTCCCACTAGTCTTGAGGGGAGTGGCGAACTAAGTGCTCAAAGGTGTGCGATAAATGAGTGTCAGTGTAGTGCTAGGGTGTGAATGGATGGTAAAAAATAAATATGTATGAAAGTGTCAGAACTGTGTAATAATGTAATAAAAATAAATAAATAAAATGTGATAAATAGGGGTCAGTGCTGTGAATAGTACATGGGGTGTCAGTACTATGTGTAATACGTGGAGGGATAATGTTCTGGTCGTCAGGCATGGCATATCTTGCCGAATAACAGCCTATTTGTAACGCCGCTAGTGTTAGCTAAAGCGGGCTGCTCTGCATTCCAAACCAAACGCCAGCACATCATGCCCTCCCAGCATATAAGACCCGGCTGCGTCCTGAAAAAAAGTGTAGTATACGTAGTAAGAAATATCCATGAAACATGGGGTATTAGTTGTTATTTTGGCCAAAATACGCAAAGCTCGCAACCCAACGTCAAGGGTCCCCAGTGCCTTGCGAGTCCCTAACCAGAACTTTTCGTTCCTAATTTAAAAACACAAACAGAAAAAATGGGACATAGATATCATCAAAACCACAAAAAAAGGCCAAACTTACTAGGTAGGTGGGTGGGTGAAAACCCGTTCCCATCAGGACGCAGACGGGTCAAAGACTGCTGCAGAAGGAGTGTGCATTAAATAGTGATAGCCCCTCCCACTAGTCTTGAGGGGAGTGGCGAACTAAGTGCTCAAAGGTGTGCGATAAATGTGTGTCAGTGTAGTGCTAGGGTGTGAATGGATGGTAAAAAATAAATATGTATGAAAGTGTCAGAACTGTGTAATAATGTAGTAAAAATAAATAAATAAAATGTGATAAATAGGGGTCAGTGCTGTGAATAGTACATGGGGTGTCAGTACTATGTGTAATACGTGGAGGGATAATGTGCTGGTCGTCAGGCATGGCATATCTTGCCGAATAACAGCCTATTTGTAACGCCGCTAGTGTTAGCTAAAGCGGGCTGCTCTGCATGCCAAACCAAACGCCAGCACATCATGCCCTCCCAGCATATAAGACCCGGCTGCGTCCTGAAAAAAAGTGTAGTATACGTAGTAAGAAATATCCATGAAACATGGGGTATTAGTTGTTATTTTGGCCAAAATACGCAAAGCTCGCAACCCAACGTCAAGGGTCCCCAGTGCCTTGCGAGTCCCTAACCAGAACTTTTAGTTCCTAATTTAAAAACACAAACAGAAAAAATGGGACATAGATATCATCAAAACCACAAAAAAAGGCCAAACTTACTAGGTAGGTGGGTGGGTGAAAACCCGTTCCCATCAGGACGCAGACGGGTCAAAGACTGCTGCAGAAGGAGTGTGCATTAAATAGTGATAGCCCCTCCCACTAGTCTTGAGGGGAGTGGCGAACTAAGTGCTCAAAGGTGTGCGATAAATGAGTGTCAGTGTAGTGCTAGGGTGTGAATGGATGGTAAAAAATAAATATGTATG
Source organism: Rhinoderma darwinii (assembly GCF_050947455.1). Taxonomy (NCBI): domain Eukaryota; kingdom Metazoa; phylum Chordata; class Amphibia; order Anura; family Rhinodermatidae; genus Rhinoderma; species Rhinoderma darwinii. The sequence goes on from NC_134697.1 coordinate 77,264,613, forward strand.
AAAGTGTCAGAACTGTGTAATAATGTAATAAAAATAAATAAATAAAATGTGATAAATAGGGGTCAGTGCTGTGAATAGTACATGGGGTGTCAGTACTATGTGTAATACGTGGAGGGATAATGTGCTGGTCGTCAGGCATGGCATGGCAGGTCAGGTTTGAAGAGGTCTTGTGGGGCCAAAACAGTGGAAACACCCCAAAAAAGACACCATTTGGCAAACTACACCCCTCTAGGAATTTATCTAGGGATATAGTGAGCATTTTAACCCACAGGTTTTTTGCTGAATTTAGTGGAATTTGTCTGTAAAAATTAAAATCTAATTTTTTTACAAAAAAACATAAAAATTATCAATTTTTACAAGGAATAAAGAAGAAAAAGTTTTTTTTACGTGTTTTATAACATGTATGTTATAATGGGGCGCTTTCCCATGGATTTGAAAGGGAAGCTTAATCAAGCATTTTTTGACGCGTATTTCAGCACGTACAACGCGCCTAAATGCGCGTCAAAAAGACCCCATGTGAACAGGGCCTAAAAGTTTTTCTTTTCTTTGCCCAAAACTCCCCCAAAGTGCTCCATGAGAATGGAGCGCTAGTGCGCATGCTCGGCCAGCACTCCATTAATTTCAATGGGACTTCCAGTACCACTGTTTCCGGCAGCAGCATAGAAATAAATGAAGCGTTGGTCGAGCATCCACACCAGCGCTCCATTCTCATGGAGCACTTCGTGGGGACTTTCGGTCATCCGTTCTCCTCATCGCTGTGGGGTCCCAGCGCTTGTTTCCTTCCCAATCAGCTGTGGATAGCAGATGCATGTGTTTGTAGGAAAACCCCTTTAATGCTATCCGTAATAGAAATAAGCTCTCCATGCACGGACTTCCTAGGTGAGCCTGTATATATACGGTAGCCAATATGAACAGCAAGAGCTGCAGTGGGAAGCGAGAGAGCAGCAGCTGGAACCAATAATGAGGCAGGAGGTGGACTTCAGACTACCTCAGACTCCCTTTAGGTACTGTAGCTAAGCTGTAGTCACAGATCCCAGCTCTGCCCTAAAAAGCAGCCAAGCAGCAAAAAAAAAAAAAATAGCTGATAAGCACCGCCTACAGGTACTGGAATGCATTTAATTTTTAAGCTCTCGACCAGGAAAGTCGCTATAAGAGATGAAAAAAAACAATTCCCCAGACATGTCAAAGTGACACTCTAAGCTATATGAAATAAAGGAGCTGCTTCTCTCTTCAGAACCCTTTGGTCCCCATTACCCCTAAAAAATTATATATATATATATATATATATATATATATATATATATATATATATATATATATATATATATATATATTATACAGTTTGGTTCATAAAGGATGGTGCAAAATTATAAACTCTGCATTCATAACCGAGAGAAAATAACACAAATGTGTTCACACGAAAAGACACACTATGTATCCAAGTTTTAACTATACACTACTAATGTTCAAAGTTATTTCCATTGGTGACACGGCAGATGTCTAGATGGTAGTCCAGTTCTGTCCAGACGCGTGCCAGCATATCCTCGGATATGGACTCCACTGGTTTAGTGATGCGTTGTCTCAGGTCATTCAGATCCTGTGGCTGGGGGGGCAGATATACTGAGTCCTTGATGTAGCCCTACAGAAAGAAGTATCGGGGTGTCAGATATGGCGATTGTGGAGGCCAGCACAACATTGGTGAATCGCTGTTTTCGGCTACACGGCTCGAATCTAGTTCGCTGTTTCTTCCGTAGTCTTTCAGCGGCCCGGACTTTTCCCATGACCTAAACACCTAGTGGTTTTGAATTGCTTTACCCAATGCGAAATGCAGTTTCTATGCGGAGCACGTTTATCAATTTTTTCTGAAAGTTTCGCTGTACTGTTACAACAGACCCCGTTCTTACAAATTCCATCACGCAAAAAGCTTTTTTTTTTTGCTTTGATGTCGCCACCTTATGTCACACTATGTAAGCACATTTTAAATTTGGTTCTTTTAAATGAAATGGGTTCTTTACAGTTAGAGTGGTCAAGCTATGGAATGTCCTTCCCCAAGAGGTACTGATGGCAGATATTATGTCAGCATTTAAAAAAGGATGGATGCCTATATATGTAATGACGGGGGTGGGGAGACAGACAAGTGAGCCCTAATCTACCCACCACTCAGTCCCTGCCTACTTGCAACGACCCGCCCTAGGCGATGGGGTACAACTGGGCGACGGTCCCTACACTCAATAAGTGCACGACAGACAAACAGACAAGGGTACACAGAGCTAGGGGGAGAAAGGGGCAGTTGCCCACGGCAACACCGTGAGCAACAAGAGAAGAGAACAAGCCGAGTCAAACCAGGAGAGTACGAGGTGCCAAACGCAGAGCAGAAGAGTAGTAAACAAGCCGAGTAAAACCAGGAGTGTACGAGGTACCAAACGCAGAGCAGGAGAGTAGTCAGCAAGCCGGGTCAATATGAAGCAAGGACAATGGTACAAGAAGCTGCAGCAGGGCCAGGAAACCAAACGAGAAGAATCACAAGCAAAGGAGGAACAGGAAAGGCAGGTATAAATAGACAGAGGGCGGAAGCTAGCTCCGTCTGGCCAGGCTGTGATAGGTTCTCCCACTCCTAAGCCTGCCACCCTGAGTGGTGGAAGATGGAGTCAGTTTCACAGACATAGAAGCAGGTGCAGACTGATTATCTATGGGCGTTAACCCCGAAGCTGTGCTTGGCAGATCCTTTACAGTACCCCCCCTTTTATGAGGGGCCACCGGACCCTTTCTAAGTGGACCTGGTTTACTGGGGAAACGAAGGTGAAACCTCCTGACCAATATCCCAGCGTGAACATCCCGAGCGGGTACCCAAGTCCTCTCCTCAGGCCCGTATCCTCTCCAATGGACCAGGTACTGGAGGGAGCCTTGGACCATCCTGCTGTCCACAATCTTGGCCACCTCGAATTCTGCCCCCTCAGGGGTGAGAACAGGGACCGGAGGTTTCCTCGAGGGAGCCAAGGACGGGGAGCAGCGTTTAAGGAGGGAGGCATGGAACACGTCGTGTACTCGAAAAGATGGGGGCAACTCCAGTCGGAAGGAGACAGGATTGAGGACTTCAATGACCTTGTACAGCCCTATAAACCGGGGAGCAAACTTCTTGGACGGGACCTTAAGGCGCAAATTTTTAGACGATAGCCACACCAGATCCCCGACCATAAACAAGGGGTTAGCAGAACGTTTTCTATCTGCCTGAGTTTTTTGTATGCTCTGGGACGCCTCTAGGTTCTTCTGAACCTGAGCCCAGACTGTGCACAGTTCTCCATGAACGACCTCTACCTCGGGATTGTTGGAACTACCAAGTCAAACGGAAGAGAACCGTGGATTAAACCCAAAATTACAGAAAAAGGGGGAGACCCCTGACGAGTTACTGACCCAGTTATTAAGGGAAAATTCGGCGAGGGGAATGAATGAGACCCAATCATATTGACAGTCAGAGATAAAACACCTTAAATATTGTTCTAGAGACTGATTAGTCCTCTCAGTTTGGCCATTAGTTTCAGGATGGAAGGCAGAGGAGAAGGACAGATCAATCTCCAACTTTTTACAGAAGGCTCTCCAAAACAATGAAACAAATTGTACCCCTCTATCAGAAACAATATTGACAGGGACCCCATGGAGACGCAGGATGTGTTTGACAAACAAGGTAGCTAACGTCTTAGCATTGGGTAGTTTTTTGAGGGGCACAAAGTGGCACATCTTACTGAAGCGGTCTACTACAACCCACACCACCGACTTGCCTTGAGATGGAGGCAAATCGGTGATAAAATCCATGGAGATATGGGTCCAAGGTCTCTGGGGAATGGGCAAAGAACATAGTAAGCCCGCTGGTCGGGACCTGGGAGTCTTGGACCTAGCACAAACGTCACAAGCGGCGAAGTAGGCCTTAACGTCTTTGAGCAACCCAGGCCACCAATAGTTTCTGGCAAAGAGGTGCTTGGTACCCAGGATGCCTGGATGGCCAGATAGTGCAGAGTCATGATTTTCCCTAAGTACCCTTAGCCGGAATTGCAGGGGAACAAACAGCTTGTTCTCAGGAAGGCTCCCGGGAGCTGAACCTTGATCAGCCGCAATTTCAGAGACTAAATCAGAATCAATAGCGGAAATGATTATACGTGGAGGCAAAATACAAGCAGGATCTTCCTCCGAAGGAGGGCTGGCCATGAAGCTACGTGACAGTGCATCAGCCTTAACATTTTTAGACCCAGCCCTATAGGTAACCACAAAGTTGAATCTGGTAAAAAATAACGCCCAACGAGCTTGTCTCGGGTTTAGCCTCCGGGCAGATTCTAGGAAAACCAGATTCTTGTGGTCGGTAAGGACCGTTACCTGGTGCCTAGCCCCCTCCAGGAAGTGGCGCCACTCTTCAAATGCCCATTTAATGGCTAAGAGTTCGCGGTTGCCAATATCATAGTTACTCTCAGTGGGTGAAAACTTCCTGGAGAAGTAGGCACAGGGACGGAGATGGGTGAGGGACCTGGTACCCTGGGACAAGACAGCCCCCACTCCCACCTCGGACGCGTCCACCTCCACGATAAATGGCTCCATTTGGTTGGGCTAAACCAGCACCGGGGCTGAGATAAAGCACTTCATAAGGACCTCAAAAGCCTGGACAGCCTCAGGAGGCCAGTGGAGGAGATCAGCACCTTTTGCGAGTGAGATCCGTAAGAGGCTTAGCGATGACCGAGAAGTTAGCAATAAACCTCCTGTAATAATTAGCGAACCCCAGGAAGCACTGTAACGCCTTCAGGGAGGCAGGTTGGACCCATTCCGCCACAGCCTGGACCTTGGCGGGGTCCATGCGGAATTCATGAGGAGTGAGGATTTGGCCCAAAAATGGTATCTCCTGCACCCCAAACACACATTTTTCAGTCTTTGCAAACAGTTTGTTTTCTCGAAGGACCTGGAGCACCTTCCTGACATGCTCAATGTGGGAGGACCAGTCCTTGGAAAACACAAGTATGTCATCAAGGTACACTACAAGAAATAACCCCAGGTAGTCTCTTAAAATCTCATTTATGAAATTCTGGAAGACCGCGGAGGCATTACACAACCCAAAGGGCATGACGAGGTATTCGAAATGACCTTCGGGCGTGTTAAATGCAGTCTTCCACTCATCCCCCTCTTTGATGCGGATAAGGTTATACGCCCCCCGTAGATTAAACTTAGAGAACCATTGGGCCCCCTGAACCTGATTAAAGAGATCAGGAATCAGGGGAAGGGGATACTGGTTCCTTACAGTGACCTTATTCAAGCTTCGGTAGTCAATGCATGGCCTAAGACCACCATCCTTCCTCCCTACGAAGAAGAAGCCAGCACCTACCGGAGAAGTAGAGGGGCGAATGTACCCCTTGGCCAGGCATTCCTGGATATACTCTCTCATGGCTTCACGTTCGGGACAAGAGAGATTAACCCCTTCCCGCTCCTTGACGTACTATTACGTCATGGCAGCTGTATCGTTCGCGCTCCATGCCGTAATAGTACGTCTCGGGAGTAACGGCCGTTTCGGCCGTCCTCCCGACACATACAGGAGCTGTGACGCTGCTGTCTTGTTCAGCAGCTGTCACAGCTCCTACAGCGGGGACCGATCGCTGTGTCCCCGCTGATTAACCCCTTAAAAGCCGCGTTCTATAGAGATCGCGGCTTTTTAGGGGTTAAGCTGCCATCGCCGGCCTGCTACACGATAGCGGCCGGCGATGGTGACTATGGCAACCGGACACCAAACAATGGCGTCCGGCTATGCCATAGACGGAAGCCTAGTGGGTCCTGACAACGTCAGGACCCACTATGCTTGCTGTCAGTGAGTAGCTGACAGTTCTAATACACTGCACTACGCATGTAGTGCAGTGTATTAGAATAGCGATCAGGGCCTGCTGCCCTCAAGTCCCCTAGTGGGACAAAGTAATAAAGTAAAAAAAAAGTTAAAAAAAGATGTGTAAAAATAAGAAAATAAAAGATTTAAAAGTAATAAAAGTAAAAATCCCCCTTTTTCCCTTATCAGTCATTTATTATTAATAAAAATATATAAACAAACAAATAAACTATACATAATTGGTATCGCCGCGTCCGTAACGGCCTGAACTACGAAATTATTTTATTATTTATCCCGCACGGTGAACGCCGTAAAATAAAATAATAATAAACCGTACCACAATCACAATTGTTTGGTCACTTCACCTCCCAAAAAATGGAATAAAAAGAGATCAAAAAGTCGCATGTACCTAAAAATGGTACTGATCGAAACTACAGTTCGTTACGCAAAAAATAAGTCCTCACACGGCTTTATTGATTGAAAAATAAAAAAGTTCTGGCGCTTAGAATAAGGTAACACAAAAAGTGAATGATTTTTTACAAAGAGTATTTTATTGTGCAAACTCCATAAGACATAAAAAAAACTATAAACATCTGGTATCGCCGTAATCGTATCGCCCCGCAGAATAAAGTGAATATGTCATTTATAGCGCACGGTGAACGCTGTAAAAAAAAACGAAAAAAAAACAATAGTACAATTGCTGTTTTTTAGTCACCACGCCACCTAAAAATAGAATAAAAACTGATCAAAAAGCCGCATGCACCCCAAGAAAACTACAATGGATTCCTCAAGGGGTCTAGTTTCCAAATTGGGGTCACTTTTGGGGGGTTTCCAATGTTTTGGCACCACAAGACCTGTTCAAACCGGACATGGTGCCTAATAAAAAAGAGGCTTCAAAATCCACTAGGTGCTCCTTTGCTTCGGAGGCCGGTGCTTCAGTGCATTACCGCACTAGGGCCACATGTGGGATATTTCTCAAAACTGCAGAATCTGGGCAATACGTATTAAGTTGCGTTCCACTGATAAATCCTTTTGTGTTATAAAAAAAAATGGTATAAAGAGGATTTTCTGACAAAAAAAAAATGTAAATTTCACCTCTACTTTGCTCGAAATGTTTGTGAAACACCTAAAGGGTTCATAAACTTTCTATATGCTGTTGTGAATACTTTGAGGGGTCTAGTTTCGAAAATGGGGTATTTGATACGGGTTTCTAATATATGGGCCCCTCAAAGCAACTTCAGAACTGAACTGGAACCTAAAAAAATAAATAAATGAGGCAATACTTTGCTTCTTACATTATACTGATAATGAGCGGTGCCCACCCCAAGATGACCCCAGTTTTGACCGTTTGTATAAACGGAGACCCCTATTAGACCGTTCCAGTGCCCGATTTTCCCTAGCATTTACCCCCGAGAAGTGTATTTCTATTGATGAGTCCCTGGTACATTTTAAAGGGAGGGTTCAATTCCGCGAGTACCTGCCGGGTAAGAGGGCAAGGTATGGCGTGAAGATGTATAAGCTGTGAGAGTGCATCAGGGTATACCTACAGGTTTAGGATATATGAAGGAAAGGCCACCCCCAAACCAGACTGCATCCTGGACTACAATAGGTACATGGGAGGGATGGACTTGTAAGATCAAGCCCTGAAGCCCTACAGCGCCATGTTATGTGGTATAAGAAGCTGGCCGGGCACATCATACAGATGGCTTTGTACAATGCGTACATGCTACGTCGATGTGCAGGCCAGACGGGAACTTTCCTGGAATTTCAAGAGGTGATTATCAAGAACCTAATCTTTAGGGACCAAGAAGGGGGGGGCACCCAGTACTTCTGGAAGCGGGGCCACACGCATCGTACCAGGGCAACACTTTCCAGGAGAAGTTCCCCAAACTGGCAAGAAGGGAAAAAGTCAAAAGAGGTGCAAAGTCTGCTATAAGAGGGCGATAATGGATGACACAATATATCAATGTGACACGTGTCCCGAATAACCAGAGCTCTGTATGAAAGTGTTTTAAAATTTATCATACATCCCTTGGTTTATAATTTACCCCAATTTTACTTACCCTGATGTACTCCACACAGCTTATCCCCCCTCGTCTTTCCCCTCTGGGCCCTGCTGTGTGTCCAGGCAGCTGATAACAGCCACATGTAGGGTATTGCCATACCCGGGAGAACCCACATTACAGTTTATGGGGTGTATGTCTCCGGTCAAAATGCTCACTACACCTCTAGATGAATGCCTTAAGGGTGTAGTTTTTTAAACGGGGTCACTTCTTGCGGGTTTCAACTGTACTGGTACCTCAGGGGCTTCTGCATACATGACTTCGCACTAGAAAATCCCCAGTAGGCCAAATGGTGGTCCTTTCCTTCTGAGCCCTCCCATGGGCCCAAACGGCAGTTTATCACAACAAATGGGGTATTGCGGCACTCAGAACAAATTGCGCAACAGAATGGGGTATTTTGTTTCTTGTGAAAATAAGAAATTTTCAGCCAAAACGACATATTATTTGAAAAAAATAATTTTGTTTTCATTCCCAGCCCAATTCAAATAAGTTCTGTGAAAAAACTATGGGGTCAAAATGGTCACAACACCCATAAATGAATTCCTTGAGGGGTGTAGTTTCCAAAATGGGGTCATTTGTGGTGGGTTTCTATTGCTTTGATACCTCTGGGGCTCTGCAAATGCGACATGGCACCCGAAAACCAATCCAGCAAAATCTGTACTCCAAAGAACACACAGCGCTCCTTTCCTTCTGAGCCCTCCCATGGGCCCAAACGGCAGTTTATCACCACAAATGGGGTATTGCCGCACTCAGGACAAATTGGGCAACAAAATGGAGTATTTTATTTCTTGTGAAAATAAGAATTTTTGAGCTAAAATGACATATTATTGGAAAAAATATATATTTTTTTAATTCCCAGCCCAATTCAAATAAGTTCTGTGAAGAAACTATGGAGTCTAAATGGTCACATTACCCATAAATGAATTCCTTGAGGGGTGTAGTTTCCAAAATGGGGTCACTTCTGGTGGGTTTCCATTGCTTTGATACCTCTGGGGCTCTGCAAATGCGACATGGCACCCGAAAACCAAACCAGCAAAATCTGTACTCCAAAGAACACACAGCGCTCCTTCCCTTCTGAGGCCTCCCATGGGCCCAAACGGCAGTTTATTGCCACAAATGGGGTATTGATGCACTCAGGAGAAATTGGGCAACAAAATTGAGTATTTTGTTCCCTGTGAAAATAAGAAATTTTGGTAAAAAATGACATCTTATTGGAAAAAATGTCATTTTTTTAATGTCACAGCCCAATTGAAATAGGTGCTGTGAAAAAACTGTGTGGTCAAAATGCTAACAACAACCATAAATGAATTCCTTGATGGGTGTAGTTTCCAAAATGGGGTCACTTTTGGTGGGTTTCCATTGCTTTGATACCTCTGAGGCTTTGCAAATGCGACATGGCACCCGAAAACCAATCCAACAAAATCTGGACTCCAACAAACATATAGCGCTCCTTTCCTTCTGAGCCCTCCCATGGGCCCAAACGGCAGTTTATCACCACAAATGGGGTATTGCCACACTAAGGACAAATTGGGCAACAAAATGGGGTATTTTGTTCCCTGTGAAAATAAGAAATTTTGATCACAAATGACATTTTATTGGAAAAAATGAAATTTTTTTCATTTCAGAGCCCAATTCAAATACGTGCTGTGAAAAAACTGTGCAGTCAAAATGGTAACAACAACCCTAAATGAATTCCTTGAGGGGTGTAGTTTCCAAAATGGGGTCACTATTGGGGGATTCCTACTGTTTTGACACCTCAATACCTCTTCAAACCTGGCATGCTGCCTAAAATATATTCTAATAAAAAAGAGGACTCAAAATGCACTAGGTGCTTCTTTGCTTCTGGGGCTTGTGTTTTAGTCCACGAGCGCAGTAGGGCCACATGTGGGACATTTATAAAAACTGCAGAATCTGGACAATACATATTTAGTAGTGTTTCTCTGGTAAAACCTTCTGTGTTACAGAAAAAAAAATGAATAAAATTGAAATTCAGCAAGAAAAATGAAATTTGCAAATTTCACCTCCACTTTGCTTTAATTCCTGTGAAATGTCTGAAGGGTTAAAAAACTTTTTAACTGCTGTTTTGAATACTTTGTGGGGTCTAGTTTTTAAAATGGGGTGTTTTATCAGGGTTTCTAATACATAGGCCCCACAAAGCCACTTCAGAACTCAAGAGGTACCTTAAAAAAAAGGCTTTTGAAATTTTCTTAAAAATATGAGAAATTGCTGTTTATATTCTAAGCCTTGTAACGTCCAAGAAAAATAAAAGAATGTTCAAAAAACGATGCCAATCTAAAGTAGACATATGGGAAATGTGAACTAGTAACTATTTTGGGTGGTATAACCGTCTGTTTTACAAGCAGATGCATTTAAATTCTGAAAAATTCAATTTTTTCAAAATTTTCTCTAAATTTTGCAATTTTTGACCAATAAACACTGAATATATCGACCAAATTTTACCACGAACATGAAGCCCAATGTGTCACGACAAAACAATCTCAGAATCGCTTGGGTAGGTTTAAGCATTCCGACGTTATTACCACATAAAGTGAAATATGTCAGATTTGAAAAATGGGCTCTGAGCCTTAAGGCCAAAACTAGGCTGCGTCCTTAAGGGGTTAAATATCCTACCCTTAGGGAGCTTAGCTCCTGGTACCAAATTGATTGCGCAATCATATTCTTTATGAGGAGGTAACACTTCGGAGGCCTCCTTAGAGAAAACATCGGCGAAGTCCTGAACAAACTCAGGTAGCGTGTTCACCACCTCAGGGGGAGAAATAGAATTAACAGAAAAACATGACGTCAAGCATTCATTACCCCACTTGGTAAGGTCCCCAGAATTCCAGTCAAACGTGGGTTTATGCAACTGCAACCAGGGAATGCCTAAAACCAAATCGGACGATAATCCCTGCATTAACAGTACAGAGCACTGCTCCAAATGCATGGAGCCAACAAGGAGTTCAAAAACAGGGGTATGCTGTGTAAAATAACCATTAGCAAGAGGAGTTGAGTCGATACCCACTACCAGGACAGGTTTAAGCAAATCAATCAAAGGCATAGCTAGATTTTATTACGTTTCATATTTACGGGAAATACCTGTGCGCCCAAGTGACCTCCCCGATGATCACTTAGGCGCGGAAGTTCTCCGGCTGCATTCTTACGCTTAGGACAGTTGTTCACTTGATGCTTGTCATCCCCACAGTAGAAGCAGAGACAATTCTTCCTGCGGAAATCTCTACGTTGTTGGGGGGACACGGAGGCCCCGGGAGGCATCATGGGGGAGTCAGAGGAGAAAACATCAAGACGTTCAAGTTGTCGTTCCCTGAGACGTCGGTCAAGTCGTACCGCTAAAGCCATAACCTGGTCTAGGGAGTCAGAAGAGGGATAGCTAACTAGCAGATCTTTCAGGGCGTTCGACAGACCCAACCTAAACTGGCACCTTAAGGCAGGGTCATTCCACCGAGAAGCTACGCACCACTTCCTAAAGTCAGAGCAATACTCCTCAACAGGTCTCTTACCCTGACGTAAGGTCACCAGCTGACTCTCGGCAAAAGCAGTCTCGTCAGTCTCGTCATAGATGAGTCCGAGAGCAGAAAAGAAAAGATCAACGGAGGAAAGTTCAGGGGCATCAGGAGCCAAGGAGAAGGCCCATTATTGGGGCCCTTCCTGGAGCCGGGACATAATTATACCCACCCGCTGGCTCTCAGAACCTGAGGAGTGGGGCTTTAAACGAAAATAGAGCCTACAACTCTCCCGAAAGGAGAAAAGTCTTCCGGTCCCCTGAGAACCGGTCGGGCAAATTGAGGTGGGGTTCAAGAGGTGAGGTGAGGGGGACTACCATGGTAGCATCAGGCTGGTTGACCCTCTGAGCCAGGGCCTGGACCTGTAGGGAGAGACCCTGCATTTGCTGAGCCAGGGTCTCAAGGGGGTCCATAGTGGTGTCAGGGACCAGGGTAGACTAGGTATGGGCTTGTGATTATGTAATGACGGGGGTGGGGAGACGGACAAGTGAGCCCTAATCTACCCACCACTCAGTCCCTGCCTACTTGCAACGACCCACCCTAGGCGACGGGGTACAACTGGGCGACGGTCCCTATGCTCAATAAGTGCACGACAGACAAACAGACAAGGGTACACAGAGCTAGGGGGAGAAAGGGGCAGTTGCCCACGGCAACACCGTGAGCAACAAGAGAAGAGAACAAGCCGTGTCAAACCAGGAGAGTACGAGGTGCCAAACGCAGAGCACAAGAGTAGTAAACAAGCCGAGTAAAACCAGGAGTGTACGAGGTACCAAACGCAGAGCAGGAGAGTAGTCAGCAAGCCGGGGTCAATATGAAGCAAGGACAATGGTACAAGAAGCTGCAGCAGGGCCAGGAAACCAAACGAGAAGAATCACAAGCAAAGGAGGAACAGGAAAGGCAGGTATAAATAGACAGAGGGCGGGAACTAGCTCCGTCTGGCCAGGCTGTGATAGGTTCTCCCTCTCCTAAGCCTGCCACCCTGAGTGGTGGAAGATGGAGTCAGTCTCACAGACATAGAAGAAGGTGCAGACTGATTATCTATGGCCGTTAACCCCGAAGCTGTGCCTGGCAGATCCTTTACAATATATTTACGAATGGCATTGAGGGTTATAATTAATCAAGCAATAAATGACGGGTAATTTATTGAGAAAGGTTGAACCTGATGGACCTGTGTCTTTTTTTCAACCTATTTAACTTTAGCTCTGATGTCCTGTAGACCTGCCTACTAGGATGATGTTTCATCACATGTGACCATTGCATCCTGTGAAATTTTCATCGACTGGTCATCATAAATTATCGTTTGTAGTTCCACTTACAAAATCAGTATTAATTAACCTATTAGACTAGGTTTAAAATGGAGTGGTTTTGTATTTTCTTTTTTTATCACAGCAAAAAAGTGATTTGACAGCGACGTGTTAACACAGCCTTAGGCCTTATTCACGCAAACGTTGAATATGTCCGTGTGACGGTCGTCAAACGGACCTATGCAATTTAATGGGGCCATTCAGACATGCACTGTTTTTAACGCAGCGTGTTTAAGTTGCATGAAACTCACTACATGTCCTATTCTTGTGAGTTTTTTGCCCATTATGCACAATTTGAAGTCAATGGGTGCGTAAAAATCACGGACAGCACACGGACGCACATCCGTGTGCGGTCTGTGATTCACGCACAAGTTCACAAGACATTAAGAGATAAAAAATAAAGAAATGTGTACATTAACAAACAAACAACAGATGCCACACGGAACACACACGGATGCCACACGGAACTGCAACGCATGACAAACGTGTCCGTTTTTTGTGGACGCAAATGGACACATTAGAATAAGGCTTTAGAGGTTGTATAGGGGGATGGAAAATTATATACCTTTTTTATAATTTCCAATTTAATTTGCATGCAAAAATTGGTGCATTCCTGCGGTTTGGGCGTTTCTTTAACACACGTAACTGTGAAAGCAGACACGTGCCGTCTGTATGAACTCCTCACATCCTACAGTTTTTTCTGCAGAATACAATTTTGTTTGTATAAGCGGTCTGCTGAATTTTTATTCAATCACTGTTTGATTCAAAGTTGCGTGAAGGTGGTTGTGTGTATAAATTATTAAGTTGTATTTTTATACACGACATGTTAGGTATTCTCAAAAACAATTGATTTTGCTAGTGTAGTACCTTTTGGCCATGCAGTATGCATTTGTGGATAATGGCCAAATATTGCATGTTTCATTATTTTTTACAGCACAAGCTCTTGTTGATGTAGATGCTTGGCTTGTGGTATATATGAACTTTGCACACCTTGGTTTATTATTTTTACTTTGTTTTTGTGCATAAATCTATTCTTGTATGTCAGTTTTAAGCGCAAATGTATTTTTAATGCATTTAACTCCTTGATGACCGGGCGTGAGAAGGCTTTACTGACCAGCTAAATTCTTCTGTTTTTGCCTCTCTGCATTTCAGAAGCCCTAACTTTTTTATTTCTTCATTGACCTGGCTGTATGAGGTCTTTTTTTATGCGAGAAATAGTAATCTTTTTTTTTTCCCGCAGATTGGTTGTACAAATGTTTTTATTTTTATGGCGTGAATATAGTAAAAAGCGATTCTCTGCATTGTTTTTCTTGTTAATTTTTATCCCGTTCAGGATTCACGCTAAAAAACCTGTTAAATTAATTTGTCAGGTTATTACGGTCGTGTAGATACCTAATATTTGTAGTTTTTTTTTACTTCTTTACTTATAATGTGTTAGCATACTCTTATATGCTAATACATTATACTATGTCCCTTTGACACAGGCTGCTGTTAGGGCAGCACATAGTCTGCCCTAATAGCAGGCAAACTGAACACACAGACCTGGGGTCCGTTCTAGGTCCCCAGGGCTGACTGCAGGGAGATTCCCTGGTATTTGATCACGTTACTGGGTTTCCAATGACGCGATCAAAGAGGGGATTTCTCTTTTGTACCAGCCGCAGTCACGGAATGTTTTCCGACCCCAGCTGTATTTAGCAGCCTGCTCTAAGATCAGGAGCTGTAAGTTACAGCTCCTGCTTAGAGGATGAGCTCACAGGAGCGCTCATCAGCCTCTTCTACAGAGACGCCAAAAAACAACGCTGTAGACGAAGCACCTGCACCACCTGCCGTCAAAAGACAGTGGCCGGTCGTTAAAGAGGCTCTGTCACCAGATTTTGCAACCCCTATCTGCTATTGCAGCAGATAGGCTCTGCAATGTAGATTACAGTAACGTTTTTATTTTTAAAAAACGAGCATTTTTGGCCAAGTTATGACCATTTTTGTATTTATGCAAATGAGGCTTGCAAAAGTCCAAGTGGGCGTGTTTAAAGTAAAAGTCCAACTGGGCGTGTATTATGTGCGTACATCGGGGCGTTTTTACTACTTTTACTAGCTGGGCGTTCTGACGAGAAGTATCATCCACTTCTCTTCAGAACGCCCAGCTTCTGGCAGTGCAGACACACAGCGTGTTCTCGAGAGATCACGCTGTGACGTCACTCACTTCCTGCCCCAGGTCCTGCATCGTGTCGGCCACATCGGCACCAGAGGCTACATTTGATTCTGCAGCAGCATCAGCGTTTGCAGGTAAGTAGCTACATCGACTTACCTGCAAACGCCGATGCTGCTGCAGAATCAACTGTAGCCTCTGGTGCCGATGTGTCCTCGCTCGTCCGACACGATGCAGGACCTGTAAGTGACGACACAGCGTGATCTCTCAAGAACACGCTGTGTGTCTGCACTGCCAGAAGCTGGGCGCTCCGAAGAGAAGTGGATGATACTTCTCGTCAGAACGCCCAGCTAGTAAAAGAAGTAAACACGCCCAGATGTAACACACATAATACACGCCCAGTTGGACTTTTACTTTAAACACGCCCACTTGGACTTTTGCAAGCCTCATTTGCATAAATACAAAAATGGTCATAACTTGGCCAAAAATGCTCGTTTTTTAAAAATAAAAACGTTACTGTAATCTACATTGCAGCGCCGATCTGCTGCAATTGCAGATAGGGGTTGCAAAATCTGGTGACAGAGCCTCTTTAAGGAGTTAAAAAAAATTAGAATTCCTGTTTGTCACAGAGTTACGTGAAGGTGGACATAGCTGCCAACAGCACATCTGCAATTGTCAGGTTGTCTGCTATCACAAAATATATAGGGTTTGGGCGTACACTCATTTTTTTAAGATGTGTAATTACTGTATTTTGTAGGTTGTTACTTTTTATATAAATAAAAAAATCCAGCTTAAAACCAGATCTTTGTTCTCTTAAATTCTGGTGGTTTTATGAAGATTTGTTCATGTAGACCTAGGCATAAGTGGTATGTGCACATATTGAACTTTTAGTTTTAGGATGTGCAATGCATCTAATTTTCTGCTTGGGTGACACCTTTATACACAATTATAAACTTATGTATTTTTTTTATGAAAAATTCCACTTTATACACAAAGGCACTTTCATGCACTCTTGTGTCAGTGTTGAGTGTCATTTTGACAATATTTTTGTAACTTTTGACAATGTGCCAGTTGTCTACTTTTAGAAAATATATAGGTATGGGTTTTAGTATAGTTTTTCTTATTTTGTAATTTAGGTTTTAATTGTATGGCTGGATTCACACGAGCACATTACGTCCGTAATGGACGGACGTATTTCGGCCGCAAGTCCCGGACCGAACACACAGCAGGGAGCCGGGCTCCTAGCATCATAGTTATGTACGATGCTAGGAGTCCCTGCCTCGCTGCAGGACAACTGTCCCGTACTGTAATCATGTTTTCAGTACGGGACAGTAGTTCCACGGAGAGGCAGGGACTCGTAGCGTCGTACATAACTATGATGCTAGGAGCCCGGCTCCCTGCAGTGTGTTCGGTCCGGGACTTGCGGCCGAAATACGTCCGTCCATTACGGACGTAATGTGCTCGTGTGAATCCAGCCTTAATGTCAAAAGTGTGAATATTGTCCAGGCTATCAGTGGTGCAAAAGGTCTAAACCACCCTGGCAGCAAAAGGGTTAAAAGGAAGCCTAATAGTGAGTTCAGACGTTGCGGGTTCCACACTCGCCACCAAAAATCTGTTACAATTTACAATATAATACATTTTGAAGGGGTTTTGAATACCACATCCATATATATGTAAAGAAAAAAAAATCGCGAAATTCAGGGCATTCTCAAACCCATTGCTGAATCGGCTACAAAATCTGTATGTAACACAAGCGCATTTCGTGGATTTCTAGGTTGGTTCAACCGTGTGAAACAGGGCCTCAGTGTGGTCACCTGATGACCGCACCAGTGGGTTGATAGGCCATATGAAAACTATTATTGCTGGGCTTTGCCTTATATGTGGCTTCATTATGGAAGCTTGGTAGTGTTATGTATAGCTACTCAATAGTATTTACATAATCTGCCGTGAAAATTTTGGTTTCAGTCAATATGCATCTTAAAAGTATTCTAGAAGTATGATTATAATTCTATACGCATTGTAATATGTTACTGTCTTTTTATCTTTTAAATCTAAGAAGGCAAATGCTATATTCTTATGGTAAATAAAATGACAGTCTAATTTTCATCTCAATTGTAACCTAATCACGAATGCACCTTTTAAGAAGAATTCTACAGCTTAGTGATAATTTCCCTCTCCAGCCTCATTGAGGAGACCACTTCAAGACTGCCTCTCTAGCTGTCAAAGCAATGTTCGCTTTTGCTCCAGTGGAAACGAGACAAAGCAACATGAAAGGCCATGGCAGCTTATAAGCAGGTTTTCCTAGCAACTTGCAAACTTGCAATGCAAATGTAGGTATTTGCTATGCAAAGTGCGGTTGCATTAGTGTAAAAGCTCTTAGAAAAATGGCAATAATTGCTTATCACATTTCCCTAAACTAATTCATGCCTTGACTTGGCAGTCTTTTGGTTTTGACAACTAAAGGAAGTTTATAGAACAGGCAGGACATAAGCAGCGAGGCAAAGAAGACCAAACTTGCTATGAAGGATTTAATGCAGATTAGTATTTTTCTGTATCTTGTCCCCTTTTTGCCTTGGTGAAGACATTGGTTTAATTACAATAGTTACACAGTTGCTGCATATGTGGCACTATGAGACGCTGGTGTGGAGTGCTCTGATGTGGACAATAATTCTCAGTACCGTGGCTGTGAGTGAGCCCCGGCTTTTCTTGAAGATTATGTGACGATTCTAACATTGAAAAAAGATATGTTATTTTACAAGTTTTGTTACCTTATGTTTTAACGGAGCTGATGAGAGCACTTAACTCTACCCGAATATAGTGTATTATCAGGATTAATTGTAAAAGGGTTTTCCCATGGATAACATTTATCACTTTTACATAGGGGATTACTAGAATTAGGGCCCAACATTCCCTCTATTATGGTCAACCACTAATTGGGAGAGAATAATGTCGGTGGCCCAACATTTTGTGGGAAAACACTTTTAACAAGCATATGCCATTCCTATAATAGAAAAGGGCATAAGTGTAATAACAACTTCCCACCAAATTCATAGCAAGTGTCATCAACAGAATACAAGGAATTCTGTAATCTAATAGAATAGCTAAATGGGCTCCAAGACACTCTGGTGCAGCTGGTGGCAGCTATTAATGCCATTGTGCCCTAGTAGCAACTAGGGATGCCATAGTATTATTGAAACTTGGTTCGATGCTCAAACCACATCTCGCATGGCTTGTCCATTTGTCATATTTAAAAAGTGGCTCGTTTCGCTTGTTTATTCACAAATATATGTTAAGGAATGTGATTGTTTGACTGCTGCCAGGTTACCATGTTTCATAGGCTGGACACCGGTCCATCAAGTTCAACCTTTCTCAATAAATTACACGTCATTCATTGCTTGATTAATCATAACCCAAAATGCCATTTGTCAGTAAATAATCTAGCCTTTTATTTTTTTTTATTTTTTTAATGCTGACCTGCCATTACTACCTCTTGGGGTAGGGCATTCCATAGTTTGACTACTCTAACTGTAAAGAAGCCTTTCCTATATTGATGTTTGAAACATTTTGTCTTCCACACACAATAAATGTCCCCTGGTCCATTGTAAAGTCCTTGGAAAAAACAAATCATGTATATTTATACGTTTATAAGATCACCTCGTCTTTTTTCCCCAGCTGAACAAGCCCAAGTTCTCTAGCCTTTCATTGTAAGGGACACCTCCCATCCCATTTAATAATTTAGTCACCTGCCTTTGAACCCTCTCTAGTTCTCCTATATCCTTTTTACAATGTGGACCCCAATATTGAATTCCATATTCAAGATGTGGCCTTAAAAGGGATGTAAGTATCATTTATAACGACTCTGTTTTCTGTCCTTTAACCAATTCTTTACCCAATGCATACATGGTCCGTCGTTGTCGTCGACCCCGTCCCTGCCTCCAGCTTCAGAACAAGACTGTTGTGTGGAACAGTATCAAATGTTTTTGCAAAATGCAAATATACCACATCAGTTGCATGCCCAACATCCAGATTTGCACTTTCCTCCTCATAGAAACCAAGCACGTTTGTTAGACATGGCCTGTTTCTCATGAATCCATGCTGCTTATCAGTAATTAGACTATTCACCCTTTTTATACTTTTGCAGTTCATCTCTTAAAATACCCTCAAATATTTTACATACCACTGATGTCAAACTTAGTGGATGGTAGTTACTGGGTTCCACCTTCTTACCCTTCTTAAATATTGGTACAACATCAGCCGTCCTCCAATCCTGTGTCACTGATCCTGTTACAAGAGAGTCTAAGAAGATGAGATACAATGGTCTGTCCATTACGGAGCTCAATTCTCTTAACCCTAGTATTAAGTTGCTTTTCCCTTTGCTCTCAGTACCAATCCAGTGATCAGCTGAGTCACATCTGACAGTTTGGTTGCTAGGGATAGACTGCCCGACAACCGTTGTTGTTTTTTTTAATATGGTTGCCACGCAGTGTGTCTATAGCAAACAATCTGACTCATATTACTCAGGTCTTCAAGAAGAATTGTGACTGTACTGAGGGCATATAACAGAGAAGGAGGCTTGGCAGGATTGAGGGAAATGTAGCATTTAACATTTCCTCTGAAGCAGGGTCTTAATTTGTAGATAATTGGGGTTCATGCATATCCAAGGTCTTTAACAGTTTTAAATTCATCCACAATCATAATTAGGGCTGGGCAATTAATAGAAAAATAATCGAAATTCAGTGCAATTAATTAACGTCATCTTGTGAATTTCGGTTTTATTAATTATTTATTCCCAGTTTAAACTGTATCTGCATCTTCAGCACGCAGATACAGTTGAATCCAATGGTAGAGCAGGGAATGTGCTCTACTATTCACTATGTATCGCCTGATGCGAGGCAGTGACGTCATCACGCCTGTCCGAGCCATGACGCAAAGACCAAAGGAGCAGAGGGATCTCCTCCACTCATAGTTACATATTACATAGGGTTGAAAACAGACACAGGTCCATCAAGTTCAACCAAGGGATGGGAAAGGGGAAGGGAAAATTTCTACACCTTGATATAGGAGCTGATATTTTTTGTTCCGGGAAATTATCTAAGCCTTTTTTAAAGCCATCTACTGTCCCTGCTGTGACGGCTCCAGCGGTGACTATTCCATAGATTCACAGTTCTCACAGTAAAGAAGGCTTGTCGCCTCTGCAGGTTGAACCTTTTTTTTTCCCAGACGGAGGGAGTGCCCCCTTGTTTTTTGAGGGGGTTTTACATTGAACACGATTTCACCATATTTTTTGTATGTGCCTTCAATATATTTATATAAGTTAATCATGTCCCCCCTTAGTCGTCTTTTTTCAAGGCTAAATAGGTTTAGTTCTTTTAATCTTTCCTCATAACTTCGATTCTCCATGCCCCTTATTAGCTTCGTTGCTCTTCTTTGTATTTTTTCTAACTCCAGGGCATCCTTTCTATGAACTGGAGCCCAGAACTGAACTGCATATTCTAGATGAGGCCTCACTAATGCTTTGTAAAGTGGTAATATTATATCCCTGTCCCGCGAGTCCATGCCTCTTTTAATACACGACAATATCCTGCTGGCCTTAGAAGCAGCTGATTGACATTGCATGCTGTTATTTAGTTTATGATCTACAAGTACACCCAGATGCTTCTCAACAAGTGACTCCCCCAGTGTAGCTCCCCCGAGGACATATGATGCATGCAGGTTGTTGGTACTCAGATGCATAACTTTACATTTATCTACATTAAACTTAATTTGCCAAGTGGATGAACAAACACTCAGTGTGCCCAAATCAGCTTGCAATTTCCGAGCATCTTCTATAGACTGAACAATACTACATAGCTTGGGGTCATCTGCAAAAATAGAAATAGTGCTATACTGTATCTGCATCTTGTCGTTGGAGCGGGGTTAGGAGAGTATTTATATTATTATTTTTATCAAGCACCATTGGGGCAGCTCTGGTGGCATTATACAGCATGGAGGCAGCTATGGGGGACTTTATACTGTGTGGGTGCCGTTATGGGGGCATTATACTGTGAGGGTAGCTATAGGGGCATTATACGGTGTGGAAGCCAGTTTTGGGGGTCATTATACTATTTAGAGGCAGCCATGCGGGCATTATACTGTGGGGGGGGGCAGTCATGGGGCATTACACTATGGGGGGGCCATCATGGGACAGCTTAGGGGCATTATACTGTGCGGAAGCCAGTTTTGGGGGGCATTATACTATGTAGAGGCAGCCATGCGGGCATTATAGTGTGGGGGGCAGTCATGGGGCATTACACTATGTGGGTGTCATCATGGGACATTATAATGTATGGGGGCAGCTTAGGGGCATTATACTGTGCGGAAGCCAGTTTTGGGGGGCATTATACTATGTAGAGGCAGCCATGCGGGCATTATACTGTGGGGGGGGCGGCAGTCATGGGGCATTACACTATGGCGGGGGGCCGTCATGGGACATTATACTGTGTGGGGGCAGCTTAGGGGCATTATACTGTGCGGTGAGCGCTATGGTAGAAATGTGCTCTGTGGGGGCAGTGTCAGGGGTATATTATATACAGTAGTATACAGCAGGCTCGGGATAAATATGAATTCAGTGGCGTAGCATGCAAATAGGGGGCGTGACCTGCAAAAAGTCATGTGGCTTAAATAATCGTTTAATAATCGTTATCGAGGTTGCATGTTCAATTAATCGTGATTTTGATTTAGGTCATAATTACCCAGCCCTAATCACAATTAATAAACACATTGAAAGAAACTTTCTAGAACAACAAAGTAAATGGATTATAGCAAACTTATTAATCAGTATCAAAAGAGAGACGTTTCATGAGCAAAGTGACAAAAGGATTTGGAACAAAAGTAGATAAAGTTCCTCCAAGAGACAGACAATTGTGTCTCTTACCTCCCAAAGATGAAGAGAATCTCACCACATTTAGATGTCTCTGCTAAATGAAAGTAAAATGTTTCCTGTAATACTGAGGGGAAATCGGCTGTTCTGCTAATTAAATAATGCTTATCATTTAATCTATTGTCACGTTTCGTGTTTTTCTTTAACTTTTCTTCTGGTAGTGTGCATTTTGATAGTAAATAATTTGCCAAAAAGTGGTACAAAAGTTATTAGTTTTATGGAAATTCTATTTCCCATGACTGTACATATAAATAACTGATTCACTTGTTAAAAGGGCCTAGGTTGTCCCCTGCACATATTCCTAATTCTAAAATCTCTGTATATATAAATAATCTTCCCTCTGTTTTTTTTTTTATCATAACCTATATCTGTTTATCTCCCCTGGTTGAAAGCAGAGGTACATTATATAGGTTTAAAACATTTAGTCTAAGGATTAATGCACAAGGAAATAAGGGATAAAATGTGCCTTAAATCACGCTCTTGTCACTCCCTGCGTGGGTGGTAAGGAGGAAAATTACTTTAGTCTACACGTCTTATTGAAATGCTTTAGAATGATGATATCATAATCACACTAATACATTTAAAAGCTTGAAGGGGTTTAGCATTTATTAAACGAAGCTCATTGAATGAATCTAAAGGATGTCTTTAGGCTTCCTACTACGATAAAAAGGACAATATTGTTCATGGCCTCAGTAAAATCAAATAATTTTTATTTTATGCCATGTTGTAATTACATTTCAAAAGCTTTCTTACAAGTGGAAAGAACAAAGGGTCTGTTTTATGACTCATTAGAAATGCTAATTTCAGAACTGTCAAGTTCATTTTATTGTTTTTGGGGGTTTTTTTTCAACCTTTTTTTATTTTATTTTATTATGTCATGTAACTATATAGACCAAAATATAAAATGTGCGACAGTCAATCAATAGATCCCCATAAACAATAAATTAATACACACTTGAATTTTTATGCTACATTTATTTTATGGCACACTTTAAAAAAAAAATTATATGCTACCGGCTATAGTTGAACTGTAGTTGGATCACCGCATGGTCAGGATGCCCCACAACTAATCAAACTGCCAACGCAAGTTGCAGATAATATGGCCATGCACGTAAGAGAAAAGTTGTCCATACCCACAGACTTTGGCAGGATCGGCTGGCAATCTTATGTGTATGGGGGTCTACTGACTGTTCCCTGTTGGAAGATATCGGTTGAAAGAAGAATGGGACATGTTAAAATAAGCAGAGTATTTATTGCGCATTTGGGAGCAATACCTGTTGGCCGAATGAGTAGTTATCTCAAGTGCATGCCCAGCTTTAGGATATGTTCTCATGAAAGAAACTGTTGCAGGGGTTGGCAAAATCTGTCCAATAAATGGGGTTTGTAAGAGTCTTCTGGCTTTGCTTCAGAAACAATCCCATTGAGATGTATGGAATAAATTTCAGCTTTAGACATTTATAGCAAAGAACCATGCAACGTGTGAACATACCGTTAATGTCCACCTTCCATAAATATAAGGTGGGTGGTACTGGTCCTTAAACCTGTGCGGTTATAAATTTACTGTGCGTTTGTAACCTGCTGCACAAGTGATTGTGCAGATGTAAGTTGGCTGTCAAGAGACAGTTGGACACTGAGGAGAGTAGACACCATTTGTGTTTCAATAAGCATGGGGTGCATGGAATAGAGCCAAAGCCACTGCCTCTATTGGTTTTAGTGATAACCTGACTGATCACTGGGGTGGCTATGACATATAGATCAGCTCAGACGGGGCCAAGTGGCCTCCGCAGCGGGGACTTTACAGCCCCACAATTCTATTTATGATTAAGCAGAGCGCTTCATTACTAAGTCCCAATCCGGTTTGAAGCTGGGCATACACAAGAGATAATGTCGGTCGAATGCCCGTTCAGACAACAATTTAATCTTTCTCACTCATGCATAAACATGCACGCTCGGCAGAGTGTACATGTTTTTTAATGGGGAGAGGTTAATAAGCCAGTTCCAGACCCTTATAACAGCGGCTTACCTCCCATAGAAACAAAGTATCAGGCATGTTTAATCCAGCATGCATGTTCCCTCTTTCCCCATACATCTGCCATCGGTGGGGGGGGGGGGGGGGGGGGGTTGGGTGTCGTGACACCCTCATACACCTTAATCTGCTGATCCCACTTAATACCATTTAATGTACTATATATTGTACTGAGAAATTTTCAAAAAAATGTTTGTGGGGTAAATTATTTATTTAAAAAAAAAAAAACAACAACAAAAAAGCAATTCAGTTATAGTTTTTGCTGTTTCGTTTTTATGGTGTTTAGTGTGCGGCAAAAATGAAATATTAACTATATTCTGCAGGTCAATATTTTTTTTATCTTGTACTATTTCTACAAAGTAAAAAACACGTAATATTTTTTTGTTATGTGTCTCCATATTTTGAGATGTATTCATTTTTTTTATTTTTGGAGCGATATGAGGGCTTGCTCTTTGCAGGTTAAATTTTAGTTTTTATTGGTACCATTTTGGGGTACATACGACTTTTTATTCCATTTTTTTGTGGAAGCAAGGAGACCAAAAAAGCAGCGATTCTGGCATTGTAAATTTTTTCTGCTCCTACGGCGTTCTCCCGGGTGGGTTAGATAACATAATTTAATAGTTCTGGCTTTTACGTATGTGGCAATACAAATTATGTTAATCCTTTTTATTGCTTACATAATTTTTTTGTAAAAACGTGGGTATTTTTATTTATTTTTTACTTTTTAGCAGGGTTCAGTGCTCTACTATTGGTCCACTATTATTCAACTTATTTATTAATGATATAGAGGATGGGATTAATAGCACTATTTCTATTTTTGCAGATGACACCAAGCTATGTGGTAATGCTCAGTCTATGGAAGATGTTTGTGAATTACAAGCGGATTTGAACACCCTAAGTGTTTGGGCGTCCACTTGGCAAATGAGGTTTAATGTAGATCAATGTAAAGTTATGCATCTGGGTACCAACAACCTGCATGCATCATATGTCCTAGGGGGAGCTACACTGGGGGAGTCACTATTTGAGAAGGATCTGGGTGTACTTGTAGATCATAGACTAAATAACAGCATGCAATGTCAATCAGCTGCTTCAAAGGCCAGCAGGATATTGTCGTGTATTAAAAGCGGCATGGACTCACGGGACAGGGATATAATATTACCACTTTACAAAGCATTAGTGAGGCCTCATCTAGAATATGCAGTTCAGTTCTGGGCTCCAGTTCATAGAAGGGATGCCCTGGAGTTGGAAAAAATACAAAGAAGAGCAACAAAGCTAATAAGGGGCATGGAGAATCTAAGTTATGAGGAAAGAGTAAAAGAATTAAACCTATTTAGTCTTGAAAAAAGACGACTAAGGGGGGACATGATTAACTTATATAAATATATGAATGGCACATACAAAAAATATGGTGAAATCCTGTTCCATGTGAAACCCCCTCAAAAAACAAGGGGATGCTCCCTCCGTCTGGAGGAAAAAAAGGTTCAACATGCAGAGACGACAAGTCTTCTTTACTGTCAGAACTAGGAATCTATGGAATAGTCACCGCAGGAGCCATCACAGCAGGGACAGTAGATGGCTTTAAATGCCATAGATAATTTCCTAGAACGAAAAAATATCAGCTCCTATATCAATGTAAAGAAATCTTATTTCATCCCTTCCCCTTCTCCCATGCCTCGGTTGAACATAATGGACATATGTATTTTTTCAACCGTGCTATAATTAAAAAAATTAAACTTTTTTCTTTAGTTTTCTTATTATGCGATCTATGGATTGCTCATGAAATACACTGCATTACTTATGTATAGCAGTGTATTGTCTTTTTGTGTTCTCTACTATTAAAGGGGCTTGCCCATCAGGGACATTTATAGCATATCCACAGAATATGCCATAAAGGTCAGATAGATGCGGGTCCCACCTCTCTTTCTCTAGAACGGGGCCCTCTAAACCCCGTTCTACCTTTCTCGGTTCCTGCTGCCTCCCGGGCCACTTCGTAATTTCTGACTATGTAATCGGGAAAACAGAGTAGCTCGTTGAACTATGCTGTTTCTGTAACTCCCATAGAAGTGAATGGCAGTTATGGAAGCAGCGTAGCACGTGAGCTACGCTGCTTCCATAACAGCTATTCATTTCTATAGGAGTTATGGAAACTCCGTAGCTCAGCGATATGCGCTGTTTTCATAATTTCCGAACATGTAATCACGAAATGGCTCGGGAGGCAGCGGGAACCGCGAAAGTTAGAACAGGGTTTAGGGAGCCCCGTTCTAGAGATAGGTGCGGGTCCCAGAGGTGGGACCTGCATCCATCTGACATAAAATGTTCCTGATTGGCAAACCCCTTTAAGACCTGCCTTTGGCAAGGCTTAATATTAGAGCACAGATGGCAGAGCGGGAGGCCTTCAGTAGACCTCCAGTAGACCTCCGGCTGCCATTGTAACCAATTGGGGATCGCACAATTTCGTTGAGGGGAGAGCGCGATCGGGTGGAAAAGGGGACCCCCGTCCTCTGTCTAACAGCATAGATGCCACAGTTGCTATTGACTGCGGCATCTGAGTGGTTAAATGCCGGGATAAGAGTCATCTTCGATGCTCCAGTGCCTGCGCCGTATTGGGTTAGCACAAGTTAAAGGGATTAATATTGTTTTTATTGAATACAATTTATGAAACAAAAAAACTGTTATAATTGGTAACTTTGTGATCAAAACATCTCATAGAATTAAGTTAAGATTTTATTTATACCAAGCGGTGACCAGAGTGTGGACAAAAAACTGGTGGACCTTGCATTGTTTTGCAACATTTTTTAAAGTAGAAAACTATAATTTTTTACACAGAATAGCCCAACCACCCATGGTGATAAACATGCAATGTACAGGACAACACTCAGCGCAGCAAGTGTGTTCCAAATTACAGCCCCAGACCACTAAGGCCTCATGCACACGACCGTAAAAACACCCGTTATTGCGGGTCGTAATTACGACCCGCAATAACGGGCTCATAGACTTCTGTTACCCACGGGCACCTTCCCGTTTTCTATTTTTCTATTTTACGGGCCGTGCTGCTATACTTTATAATGACAGCACGGCTCGCAAAAGCGGCCGGCTGCCGGCGGCCGGCCGTGCCCGCCCGTGCTCGTAATTACGAGTCATAATTACGAGCACGGTCGTGTGCATGAAGCCTAAGATAGTTTAAGCAGCCCAGTACAATTCCTTCTCAGAAAAGCTTAACTTTACGTGCAAAGATAAATCAGCACTAATAGTAGCAATACAGTAACTTGCTTGTAGAATACAGCATGAAACAGTTAAATGGACACTAAATTTTCAAAAATGTATGCTAATCTAATAGATAGAGATTGACTTTGTAATTTACTCAATGTTAACATTTTGTTGTTATCCATGCAAATTCTGTGTAAAGTTACTGCCATTCAGTGTTTACCTTCCTGTTATCTGCTGTCCATTCCCAGTTGTCAAGCAAAGTCCGTCCCTGGTTACTGAGCAGAATTGACGGACTTCAGAAGGTGGGGGTGTGTCTCTTCACTGCCTATCTACATATGTCTATGGAGAAGGGAGGGGGGAACAAGAGTTAGTCAGACACAATGCCAATACAAGTCTTTGGAGAGGGTAGGGGGACAGAGTGAAATAGATAGACAGACGTGCTGCAGCTTCTTGTTAGTGTTATATGGCACTCCAGTGTTGGATTCTCAGCTACACTTCTCATTACTGCTGTATAATCTCCTCCATGCTGCTTCAGCTTCTACATATGGGCTAGATAGAGGTAGGAGAGCAGGATTTTCCTCTTCGTTGTGTGCAGTGTATAGGACACATGATAGCAGTTAGGCTCTGCGCACTAGCTCAGAGAAAACTGAGATTCGAAGATAGAGCCTTCAGAGAGCAAAACTGCTAAAAAATGAAGAATGCAAGTAATATACTTGCCAGAAGTAGTGTTAGTCCTCATTTACACACATACGAGAGCTTATTCTGGAAATCTCCTGAAAAGTTGGGTACGCTTTAACTCTTTAGATGGCAGGAGGAGGGATTACCACTTGTCTTGACTTAACACTTTTGTGGCTTTTATCCCACTATCATCCACTAGTCCACATTTAAGAATTCTCTCACTTACTTTCACAGCCCTAGTCCAGCTGCTTCACAGGACACTTTCCTTTATAGGCCTCACTCCATTTGCTATAGGACACACATTTATACAAGTCTCCGTATAGCCACCACCCAATAAGTGCTGATTCTAACATACTCCTAGGGGCTGACTCGCATCCAACAAGGACCCAGCAATGGAAACAAAACTGCAAGTTCTCTATCACCGCTCATGGCTTCCCTTCCAGTGCCATATACAAGTTTCTCGGTACAGCATCTCACGGGGACTTAAAGGACTTCAGGCCTTCGCTGCGGAATTGGCAACATTCTTATAACTGCTCCTCAGATCCACTCTGCACTTCTCCGCTTCCTGTCACTACATTTCACAGCTGCGAACAATGGTCCACTAGTCCTCTATCACCATGGACAACTATGGTGCACAACACATTCCAAACACACCAATTTGTGACATTGGAGACATAACAAAATGTACATATTACAACATGGCATACTTAAAATAATGATATTTACAGATTTAAAGGTACAGTAACAGAATTTTACTTAAAGGGAGGGAACCTGTATAATGAGAATTAATCTCTTTGTTGTTTGGATATGTAATGGAATTGAGCGTGTAAATACCTTCTTGATTCCTTAACCCCTTCAGGTGGCATCCTGTTTTGGCCTTGTGGCACAGCCGATTTTTTAAAATCTGACATGTTCAGTTATTTGGTAATAACTTTGGAATGCTTTTACTTATCCAAGCGATTCTGAGATTGACATACTGTACTTTGTTAGTGAAAAAATTTGGTCGATAAATCCGATATTTGTTTGTGAAAAACACCAAAATTTCGAGAAAATGTGCCAAAATTGGCATTTTTCTAAATTTAAATGTATTTGCTTATAAAACAGATCGTAGTACCACACAAAATAGTTACTAGTTAACATTTTCCATTTGTTTACTTTGTTTGCAGAATTTTTTGAACGTCATTTTATTTTTCTAGGACGTTACATGGCTTAGAACTTTAGCAGCAATTTCTCCCAATTTTCAAGAAAATGCCCAAATTTCCGGGACCAGTTCAGTTCTGAAGTGGCTTTGCGGGCCTTATATATTAGAAAGTCCCCATAAATCACCCCATTTTAAAAGCTGCACTCCTCAAACTACTCAAAACAGCATTTAGAAAGTTTCTTAACCCTTTAGGAATTAAAGCAAAGTAGAGGTGAAATTTACAAATGTAATTTTATTTGCCGAAATTCATTGTAATACATTTTTTTCCGTAATACAGAAGGTTTTACTAGAGAAATGAAACTCATTAATTATTGCCCAGATTCTGCAGTTTTTAGAAATATCCCACATGTGGCCCTAGTGTCCTAGTGGGGCCTCCTTTTTTTTGTTTTAGAATATTTTAGGCACCATGTCAGGTTTAAAGAGGCCTTGTGGTGCCAAAACAGTGGACACCTTCCCTAAAAGTGACCCCCATCTTGGAAACTACACCCCTCAAGTAATTTATCTAGGGGTATAGGTTTTTTTTTGTGCAGAATTTAGTGGAATTAGGCCGTGAAAATGAAAATTTACTTTTATTCTAAAAAAACATAGAAATTTTTACAAGGAATAAAGAAGAAAAAGAATTCCAACATTTGTAAAGCAATTTCTCCTAATTACGGCAATACCCCATATCTGGTAATAAACTGCTGTTTGGACCCACGGCAGGACTCCGAAGGGAAGAAGGCTATTTGGCTTTTGGAGCTCAAATTTATCTGGAATGTATTTTAGGCGCCATGTCGCATTTGCAAAGCCCCTGAGGTACCAAAACAGTTGACAATTAACCCTTTTAGGACTGATCCATATTTTGCTTTTTCGTTTTTCACTACCCGCCTTCCAAGAGCCATAACTTTTTTACATTTTTCCATCAATAGAGTAGTGTGAGGGCTTATTTTTTTGCAGGACGAGTTGTAGTTTCTACTGATACCATTTAAAGTCCTCTTAGGCTTCGGTACACGGCAGACCCAGAGGCCATTGTCTGCTCTCCGGTTTCCATGACAACCATCTGCAACCCCCACGATGGCATCGTGGGGGCTGCTGATCTGCTTCAACCCTCTTTAAATGTGGCGATCGCGGTGGATCGCTGCATTTAAGGGGTTAATTGCCAGTGATGCACTGCTGATCCGCAAGAGTGCATCATGAACCACTCAGTAACTGTACATCCTGGTGCGCGAAGAACTTCCCACTAGGATGTACAGTTGTATCCTGTTGCGCCTAGGGGTTAAAACCAGAAAATGTGCATATATAGCAAGTCAGAAATGCTGTGAAGTGCCTAGACACTGCTGAGCTAAATCGCATATGCGTTTACTGGCAACTACTTCCAGAAAGCTCAGAAGAGAAGCTACTTAGAGGGGTTTATGCCCCCTTGTTCATGTTTGATTCCTTTCAATGCCTAATATTTTTAGACTTTTTCTGATGACAGGTATATTTTACTTGTGATCTTTAACCCCTTAGTGACCAGTCTATTTTAGGCTGAGCTACGCTGTTTTCGTAACTCCCACAGCAGTGAATGGCATTTACAGAAACAGCCTGGCACCCGCTCTAGCGGTGTCGGGCTTATTCTGATTGATGGTTAAGCCACAGATGTCTTCAGAACCGGACAGTTCCTTCATGAGGTTGAGTTGTAACAGGAGAGGTGATAATGACGAATGTCATCAACAAACATTAGTAGTTTGAGGCCAATTCAACTCTACTAGGATTAGAATTACCTCTGATTCATATTGCAAGCGTTACTAAGGCTAGCATGAAGCGGAGGACACCCTTGACAGGTTCCACGGGCAATGGGGAATGAACTAGATTTATAAACAAAATTTTTAAAGGGTTATCCCCAACTTAGATACTTATGGAATATCCACAGGATATCCCATAAATTTCTGATAGATGTGGCTCTGGGACCCGCACCTATATCGAGAATGGTGGTCATCTAACCCCCATTTCGCCTAGTGTGGTGGCAGCTAGCTGAAGATTCCAAGCGTGGACTAGTGGAGAGGGAGCAGTCAGCGGCCACCTCACCGCATTACGAGGGGACGGTGACCCCGTTCTCGATATAAATCTGGGTGCCAGAGTTGAGACTCACATCTATATCCCGTGTATATGTCATAAATGTCTTACTTGGAAATACCCCATTTTTTGTTTTAGTTTTTTCATCTGCTTAGAATAAATGTAATAAATTTATTAACTTGTATACATTTTTTAGAGCGAGAAATAAAACCGCAATCCTGTAATTTTTTTCAAAAATATGTGTATTTTTACGCCTTTTACCGGGGTAAAAATAACATACTAACTTTATTCTTCAGGTCAGAAGGATTGCAGCAATACCAAATTTGTATTTTTTTTTTATGTTGTACTTTTGCACATTAAAAGCATGTTTTAATGTAACAAGAAAATAGTCTTCGCGTCGCCACTTTTCAAATGTTTGTTAGGTCCCCAGCCGCCATGGCAACCCATCGACACCTGGCAGGGGTGCTGATTGGCTTACAGAGGAATGACCGCGGTATCTAAGGAGTTAAACAGTTGGGTCAGGTGACATTCACAGCTGGGCTCCCATTGTTGGTGGCAAATGTATCACGTATGTCTGATATGAGGGATTGACCATTGCAACCATACAGGTGGGTTTAGACGTGTCATTCACAACTTGGCTCTCAATGTTGATCGCCATTCTGTCATGGAGCGCTAAGGGGTTAATGTATCTTTATAGGTGTTGGAGCTCCGTTTTTCTGATAGGCTTTCATCACTTGCATTAATTGTGGCATTTCTTCTTTGCTTTGTAAAAAAAACTCCATGAATTTCCTGCATTTTTTTTTACAAGCATTATTTTTGTGTGGCGTTTCTTTTATTCACAAGTTTTTCTTATACGCATTACTTTTAGTTTTAATACCACATTTTATGTGGAATTTTACATATCTTTTATCACAGGCTTCTCTATAGGAAATAAAAAAATGCCTGAAAAAAAAACACTAAGTGAGGTAAATCACCACAAAATTTTTGTGTGAAACTACCCATACAGAGCTCCAAATATCCTGCGCTTTAAGGGTATGTTCACACGATTAAAAAAATACGTCTGAAAATACGGAGCTGTTTTCAAGGGAAAAGAGCTCCTGATTTTCAGACGTCTTTTGAGCAACTCGCTTTTTTCGCTGCGTTTTTGCGGCATTTTTTACGGCCGTTTTTGGAGCTGTTTTCATTGGAGTCTATGAGAAAACGGCTCCAAATACGTCCCAAGAAGTGTCCTACACTTCTTTTGACGAGCCGTCATTTTACGCACCGTATTTTGACAGCGATGCGTAAAATGACAGCTCGTCTGCACAGAACATCGTAAGACCCATTGCAAGCAATGGGCAGATGTTTGCCGACGTATTGGAGCCGTCTTTTCAGGCGTAATTCGAGGCGTAAAACGCCTCCATTACGTCTGAAAAGAGGTCGTGTGAACATACCTTAATAGTTGCATGATAAAATGCTGGCGTCCCGCAGTCGTCAGTTGTGGGAGCTCAGCAGCTAAGGGTCTATCCACACTGCGTTTGGGGTGTACGTCCAAGTTATACATCAGAAGTATTTCCCGACGCATACCTCCAATGGATGTCACAGTATAGACATACAGTGGCATCTGTCGCCCGTGGGCTCCCATGTTAAAAGGCTTTCACAGCGCTGTATACGTTTCTTTTTTTTTTTTTTGCGGGATGCCTATGGAATAATGCAGCAGACTATGCTATTCCGTCAATTTGGAAAATAGGTATATTGACGTACAGTATACCAGCCTGATAAGATACTGAATGAATTAGGTTAATGGAAACCTTTGAATCCGTTTTACAAATGCGCCGGGAGCGGGCACTTCAATTGCAGTGTGAATTGAACCTCAATTGCATACTGTTTATACGTTGTACTCACTAATTAAACCATATGTCGTAAGCTCCTAAGCTTCCCTTAATGATCAGGAGACCTTTTTTTATAAAGACCGTTTTATGTCGGCGTCTTGTTGGTAGAATAGCTTCAAAGTGACAGTCTGAAACTTTCTGATGGATTCTAGTTTTATTATAATTTTAAAAAATAGCTCTATATGAAAAATAGCTATATTTTTAAATCCCTATATTAGGCAGTGGGTTTTTAAGAAATTCTGAAATATATTATGCAAGGCACCTACAAAACTGAAAGGCCCATTGAAATTACACTATTTCTTAACCCTTTCATGACCGAGGGTCATTGATGCCCCTGTATCCAGGTAAAATTTCCATTTCTGACAGGCACTTCTTTAAACGATATCTTTGCAACCGCTTTGAATATCACAACTCTTTTTACTTTTTTTTCTACAAGACTTCTGAAAGTCTAGTCTTTCATTTTCTAGATTAGTTTAATTCCATGTTTTTAACTTTTATTATGAGCAGGAAAATCACTAAAATGTGAAAACTATTTTGTATTTTATATATTATATACTCATTATTGCAGCTCTATAACAATTAGTCTTCTCTTTCTGTCCGCTTGGATGGCTGTGAAGGGGAGAGTGAAGAGGGCTATAAGACTATATTTAGACGACGTGAAAAAAAAGGCTGTTTAAAACGGATCAACTGTCCCCTTTTCATGGCTGTTTTGCATCAGTGTGTTTCAAAATTTGAATCCATTTTCCTGCCATCTGACCGATTTTAATTGCCATATGCCATCCGTTTTCCATGGCCATTAAAAAAAATGGATGAATTTTATTCGCTAGGTTTTTTTCTGTCCCAACCCCCTGAAAACACCACAGTGCCCATGTGGAGAGTGCCACAAAGCCTCTGTAGATAGTGCCACAGTTCCCACATAGAGTGACAGTTCCCACTGTAGATAGTGCCACACACAGTGCCCATGTAGATAGTGCCACCTCCTGTAGATTGTGCTACACCCCCCCTGTAGATAGCGCCACTTAAGCTTCCTCTAGGAGTGTGAACCCTGGTCAGAGCGCTCTGGTCGGGGATTCTGCTCCTAGGGGGAGCCCCTGTAATTTCTCTCCACATTTGGACTGTGACACCAGGTGCTCCCTCTAGGATCGGGGTCCCCAGCCAGAAGCTGTGGCCGGGGATTCCGCTCCTAGAAGGAGCTAAGGTGCCGCAATCTACAGGCGGGTTTGCGCTATGTACAGGGGGTTATGTGTGGCGTAATCTACAGGCGTGTTTGCACTATTTACATTCGGGGTTGTGAATGGCGCGATCTACAGGGGGGTGTTCCAGGCATTTCAAAGTCCTGGCAGACATAAAAGTACAGCACTGCATACACTAAAGCAGTGCTGCACATATTAAACCCTGTTCCAGGCTGCCAATGTTTATATATGTGACAACTGTACAGGGCATTGGCAGTTGGAACATGTATGGCTGTCGTGAAGGGGTTAATCATTGAATTCATGTGTTTTATTCAGTCCCATTGCAACAGGTGTATAAAATCAAGCACCTAGACATGCAGTCTGCCTTTACAAACATTTACATTTGTGAAATAATGGGTCTTTCTAAAGAGCTCATTGAATTTCAGCATGTTACTGTAAGTGGACGTCACTGTTGCAATAAGTCAGTTCGTGAAATTTCTTCCCTTCTAGTTATTCCAGAATCAACTCTGAGTGGTATTTATTGCAAAGTGGAAGCATTTAAGAACTGCAGCAACTTAGCCACGTAGTGGCAGACCACGTAAGGTTACAGAGTGGGGTCCCCGAGTGCTGAGGTGGAGAGTACATAAAAGACGCCAACATTCTGCTGACTCCGATGGCATTAACATCCATCGGGAACTTCATGACGTATGTTTCCATGGCCCAGCAGCTGGTTTCAAGCCTCACATCACCAAGCACAATTCCAAACGTCAGATGAAGTGGTGTAAAGCACGCCACCACTGGACCCTGGAGCAATGGAAACGTGTTCTGTGAAGTGACCAATCAGGCTTCTCTATCTGGCAGTCTCATGGATGAGTCTGGGCTTGGCAAATGGCAGTAGAATGTTACCTGCCTAACTGCATTGTGCCAACTGTAAAGTTTGGTGGAGGAGGGATCATGCCATTGGGTTGCTTTTCAGGGCTTGGCTTAGGCCCCTTAGTTCCAGTGAAGGGAAATCTTAATGCGTCAGCATACCAAGACATTTTGGACAATCGTATGCTTCCAACTTTGGGGGAACTGTTTGGGGAAGACCCTTTTCTGTTCCATTAAGACTGTGCCCAAATCCACAAAGCATCGTCCATAAAGACGGTTGTGTGAGTTTGGCCTAGAAGAACTTGACTGGCCTGCACAAAACCCTGACCTCAACCCCATCAAACTTCTTTGGGATGTATTAAAATAAAAATTGCAAACCAGGTCCTCTTGTTCATAAGCAGTGTCTGACCTTATAAATGCTGTTCTGGATGAATGTGCACAAACTCCCACAGACCCACTCCAAAATCTTGTAGAAAGCCTTCCCAGAAGAGTGAAAGCTGTTTTAGCTGCAAAGGCTGGATGTACTCCATATTAAAGCGGTTTTCCCATAATCATTATTTATCACCTATCCACAGGATAGGTGATAAATATTTGATCGGTGGCGGTCCGACCGCTAGGACCCCCACCGATCCCAAGAAGGGGCTTAGCTTGCCGTTCCTGGGGGCCACATAGGAATGGAGCCGTGGTGCGCATGCTCGACCACCGCTCTAATCGTCCCAATATTTGTGTGTGTGTATGTATGTTTACATATATATAAGTATCTGCTCCAATCTAAAATTAATATTGACACCATGGGTCCTTCAAATAATTGGTTGCTTGAAAGTATTTCTTGTTTGCTGAGATCTGGCTAATTTTGACATAAAGGAAGCAGTTTTCTGACTTTTATGCATCTATTGGACTTTAAGTAAAATGGTGCTGCTTTATAAATAAAGGTTAATTATATATAAAGTATTTTTTACCACTTTAACATGTTGTATCTTTCTTCCATCTGCTGTGTTTAACAATCGAACTGATGAATTATGAATGTGTTCCCTCCAAGATCCTCTTAAATCTGCTAAATTGCTTTAATGATGATGGGCCACTGTTAACTTGGGGTTTGGTGAAAAAGCAGCTGGCTATTTGCATTTTCCTCTGACTTTAAGGAGTACATCAACCCTTTTCTGGTTTAACTATTTGATTGGTAGGCATATTTCTGTTTTTGTAGGCTTTAATAATGATTGTTTATCTTTATTTACCTTTGCAAAATGTGATAAATCGTGTATATGAGCTCAGTGCTAGTAATACACCAGCTAAGAGACCAAGATGCGTACATTGTGTGAGTCTGGGGTCTACACTTTATTTCCATAATCTCAAACAATTCGTCTTATACTACTGTTCCAGTGCTTTACTAATTTCAGAGTAGAAAGCAAGCTGTCCATGATCTGCTCTTTATTCCTGTTCTGTTTAATGTCTGCCTCCTGACATTCCCGGCCAGACATCATTTTAATGGTATGTGTAGTGATAAAGCCAATAATATGTCAAAATGATTGATAATCTAAGCATTACAGCAATATGACTTTGCTGTCCTCCTTTCAGTCAGTTGTGATGGTTTCCAAATTGAATTCTTACAGTGTGTGTGCGTGCGTGTATGTGTGCGTGCGTGCGTCTGTGTGTGTGTGTGTGTGTGTGTGTGTGTGTGTTTTGTAATCACGTCTGTTTTTTCTCAGCTTTCCAATTATACAGAAAGCAAACCTTTTCATTTGCTGTTTTTGAAGGTGCTGCAGTATATTGCACAAGTATTGTTTATCTTATCTTAGTGAATCATTTTATGATATGTGTCCGGAGAAGCTGTTTAACGGATAATTAAATGTGTGACTGGAGAGTAATCTTACTATAATTGTTACCTTATTTTTTTATAACTAAACCGCAAAACTTTTTAACCAATTATTTCGTTTTACACTATCTCCTACCAGTGTGTTGTTGTTACAACACATGATGTTGAGTATGTATACAAACAGATTCATCTTGTACTTATCTTGAGCTACTTATTTATACATTGCAGGAGACCACTTTCATGGAGAACTAGGTCAGCTACCTTGTTTTTTTACTACTTCGGTTTATTGAAACCAAAGACTTTATAAGCATTTTGAACTTTTACTTTCCTAGAGCTCTATGATGACTTTAGGTCGCAGTAAAATTGCAACGTTGTCATTATTTGCACGCAATCTTAATTGTTTCCTATGGGGGAGTCGGGATTCTTGGGATCCCAACTCTCCTGTGACTTTTTTCCTTGGTAAACACTGGAGTTGTGGTAATAATGTGATTTTACCATGAATTGCGGGCCATCCTGTGTCACCGGGAGGACCCAGCCTTAGTCAGCAAGAAAATATCTGTCATCCAGCTTTCATATCATGCTAGAACCTTTTCATAGACACAGATGATTTAGATATTTTATTTAACTTTTGCTACTGAGCTGTCTGGGGATGGTAACAGGAGTTGTCTCATCATGACAACCCCTTGTTATACACTATCTGAAAGGCCGCCATGTAATACTTCATTTTTTATGTAACAGCAGGCAAGGCTTCCCCCGGCAAAATAAGCTGATTGCTGCAACTACAACAACCTAAATGCTCTTGTCTCTAATGAGACAACCCCTTAAGTTTTCTAATCAATGGAAAATCTACAGCAGGGTGGCACTATATACAAGGAGGGAGCAGGGTGGCACTATATACAAGGGGGGAGCAGGGTGGCACTATATACTAGGGAGGTTGTGTGGCACTAAACACAAGGTGAAGCTGTGTGGCACTATACACAAGGGGCTGTGTGGCACTACTAAGGGGGGTTGTGTGGCACTACTAATGTGGAGCTGTGTGGCACGATCTACTAGGGGGGCTGTATGGCACTATTTACAAGGGGAAGGGCTGTGGCGCTATCTACAGGAGTCTGTGTGTGGCACTATCTACTGAGGGGGGGCTGTGTGGCACAATCTACAGGGGGCAGTATCTATAAGGAGGGCTGCGTGTGGCACCTGGGGGGGCACCAGTCAAAAATTTGCTATGGGGCCCAGTCTTTCCTAGTTATGCCCCGTGGGTGCCCTACCACTGGTCCCAGCGGCAGGTCTCAAAGTAATTACAAAATTATCACCTATCCTTTGAAAATGGACCATGAAAATGAAAAATTCAATTCTTTCCAATAAGATGTAGTTTTAGCTCAAAACTTTTAATTCCACAATAAAGAATAAGAAGCCCTGAAATGTGTAAGGTAATTTCTCCCAAGTACGGTAATACCCCATATGTGGTCATAAACTGATTTTTGGACAAATTGCAGGACTCAGAAGGAAAGGAGCGCCATTTGGCTTTGGCGTTTGCAGATCCCCTGAGGTTCCATTACAGTGGAAACCCCCGAGTAGTGACTCCTTTTGAGAAACTATACATATTAAGGAACTCATATAGGGGTATAGTGAGCATTTTAATCCCACAGGTTTTTTACTGAATTGATTAGAATTGGGCGATGAAAATGAAAAATTTCATTTTTTCCCCAAAAAAATATGTAGTACGAACTTAAAATGATTAATTTACACAAGGAACAAAGGAGGAAAAGCCCCCACCAAACTTGTAACGCAATTTCTCCCTAGGACGGAAACATCCCATATGGGGTTATAAACTGCTGTTTGGTCACATGACCGGGTTTAGTAACACCATTTGGCTTATCCAGCGCAGATTTTGCTCCAATGGTTTGCGGACGCCATGTCGCATTTGCAATGCCCCTGTGGTAAGAAAACAGTGGAAAATAGCTCCAGAAGTGACACCATTTTGGAAGCTACACCCCTCCAGGCATTCATCTAGGGGGGTAGTGAGCATGTTGACCCCACAGGTGTGAATAAGTGTGCAGTGGATTCTGCAGAGTGAATATGGCAATTTTGACATAGATATACCATTTCAGTGTCCAATATGTTGTGTCCAGCTTGTGCCACTGTGAAAAGACAGATCTCTAAGGGTATGCGTTTTACGACTCGAATTACACCTGAAAAACGGCTCCATTACGCCTACAAACATCTGCCCATTGCTTTCAATGGGAATTACGATGTTCTGTTCCCACAAGCCTTTATTTTAAGCGTCGCTGTCAAAATACGGCGCGTAAAATGACGGCTCGTCAAAAGAAGTGCAGTACACTTGGGACGTTTTTGGAGGAGTTTTTCATTGACTCCATTGAAAAACAGCTCCAAAAACGGTCGTAAAAAACGCGAGTTGCTACAAAAACGTCTGAAAATCAGGAGCTGTATTCGCCCCAAAACAGCCCCGTATTTTCAGACGTTTTTGCTCACTGCGTGTGAACATACCGTAATTATTACGCTGTGTTTCCAGGTTTTAGAAACACTCTACATGTGGCCGTATTCTTTTCCCTGCACAAAGGATGGACTGTACTTTTTATTTGTATTTGTATTTTTCCGTCTATATAGTCCTATGAGGGCTTGATTTTTGCGGGACGAGTTGTAGTTTTTCGTAGCACCACTTACTGTGCCATATAATGTACTAGGAAACGGGAAAAAAATTATTTGTGGGGTAGAAAATGAAAAAAACTGCGATTCCTCCATGTTTTTTTGCGCGCCGTTTTTATGGAATTCACTGTGCAATTAAAACAACATGTTAACTCTATTCTGTGGGTCAATACGATTACGGCGATACCAAATATATATGTTTTTTATATATTTTACTACTTTTACAAGTAAAAAACCTAAGTGTAAAAAAGAAAATTGATTTTGTGTTGCCAAATTCCGAGAGCCATAACTTTTTAATTTTTCCGTCGATTAAGTGGTATGAGGGCTTATTGTTTATGGGCTAAGCTGTAGTTTTTAATAATACCATTTTGGTGTATATGCGATGGTTTGATCACTTTTTAGTTAATTTTTTGTGGGATATTAGGTGACCAAAAAATAGAGATTCTGGCGTTTACAATTTTATTTTTTTATGGCGTTCACCGTGCAGGTTAAATAATGATATATTGTAATGCTTCAGACTTTAACGGATGCGGCGATACCAATTATGTTTATTTATTTGTTTTTTTAACTTTAAATTTTTTTTACTCAAAAAAAACCTAACTTAATTTAACTTTTTTTATTAGTCCCCCTAGGGGACTTCAACCAGCGATCGTTAGATCGCTTGCACGATATACTGCAATACTAATGTATTGCAGTATATCGGGATTCTGACAGGCAACTATTAAGCCCTGCCGGAGGTACCTGTGGCAGCTCGGACAGCAGCAAGGCAGGCTCGGCTGGGACTAGGCAGCAGGTGGACGTCAGGCGAGGAGAAGCAGGTCAGAGGTGGGATACAGTACAACACGACTTTGGCACAGCGCAGTGCTAGACCAGGATAGTATGGAATGCAAGGAACTGGAACAGGAACACACTAGGAGGCCATCACATTCACAAACTTAGGAAATATCAACAACGCTCAGGCATAGAAGCAGGGGGCTGGAACTTTCTTATAGTCCAGGGTATTCACGGGTTCAAAGTTCATCAAAAGTCCGGTGCGCGCGCTGCCCCTTTAAGAGCGGGCACGAGCATGCGTGCGCACCCTACGGGATCCGGCTGAGGTGAGTGTAAGCGAGCGCTAGCATCTCCTGAGGAGGAGGATGGGGCCAGCGCTTGCCGACTCGTAGCTGCGGCTGTCAGGGAGGGATTGGAGCTGACGGTCCGCAGCCACGGACATTACAGGCTATTTCCTATACAGTATTATTGGTGATTATATTTCGAGTCATTGGAATATGAGTATACATTTAAATATGCATGTTTGCAAACTTGGGTATGCATATCATTTACTGAAGAGAATAAAGATAATTTTTTTTCCCAATTCCAAGATTAATTAAACTAAATACTGTTCATCAGTATCTTATTAGTTGTATACATTTTTACCCCACTAGAACCTAAGGTTCCCCTATGAAATCATCTTGCCCAAAAGCAAAAATTCCACCCTACGACTGCAGAGTACATAGATTCTCATGACAGGATAATAAAACTGGAGTCAAGAAAACATCAACTGTAAGTGACAGCATACAGAGATCTGGTGCTTGTTAGGGCCGGATCAGAAGCTCAGATGCCCTGGATGTAAACTCATGAAGAGAAGATTAATTTATCTGTCATCCCAGACTTTGACGGTTGTTGTAAATCTGATTTAGATGTAAGCGTAAAGGAGGAGGGAGTATAGAAAGGGGGGTGTACTTAGGTGAATGAGCAAGGAAGGGTACAAAGACCTCTGCATTTCTGAAGATGGGGTCTAAAGGAAAAAGTATCGTAGCACTGGAAGAACAACTTAGAATAATGGACTCTTCAGAGTTACTGTGTTCCCTTGGTGGATAGCACCACCCCCCCCCCCCCCCTGAGTACAGACTGATAAATAGTTGCTGAGTGCTTTAAGCTATGGACCTGGCTGATTAATGGCAGAAACGCTCATAGTTCACCTACTCCAAAATTGTTGTGAACTTGGCAACACCCTCAATTTGAATTTGCTCATTCAAAAAAACAACAACAATCTGCTAAATAATTTGTTTACTCCGAGACATCCGTTAGTACAACTTTTTTATACAGAAAATAATTATTATTGGGAAATTTTATTTTTCCTTATAATAATTTAACAGTATTTCAAACCCTTCTTTATGATAACGTTAATCAGCAAGTCAGTTCTTCATGTTTGGTAAACTTGCCAAATTTTTATTTTGTTTATCTTTAGGCCTCATGCACACTTCCATCACCATTTTCACGGCCGTTTCTCGTGGATCCGTGTGTCCGTTATGGTATCCGTGTGTACTCCGTGTCCGTTCCGTGTTTCCGTTTCAAACGGACGTTGTGCTTCCGTTTGGCTTCCGTGTTTCTGTTAAAAAAACGGAAGGTATTGAACTTTATTTGAACTTGTCACATGTCCCAGTCTGCGAACTTTGGCACGCCTGCTGTTGCTAGGGCAACGGATCCGTCAAAAACGGACGTTACGCGGAAGCGTTCCGTGTGCTGTCCGTGTTTTTTTGACTGACCCATTGACTTCTATGGGCCACATGGTCACAAAATCACTGACCAAAGTAGGACATGCTCAAAATAACAGAAGTGTACATGGGCCCATTGAAATGAATGGGTTCAGGGTGCTATCAGTGAAAAAAAGGATAGCACCTTGAAGGAAAAAACTGAAGTGGGCATGAGGCCTTTAATAATCCTTGCTCTTCTACCGTTTTAAAAATAGAACTAGTGTCATACAGCTGGGACTGGAGAATAGATTATATTTGCATTATTCCCTAGCCCTACAGTTTCCCATTTAAAGGTCATTGTATTATATTCAGCAAAATCGTACTACCAGCGCTGTGCCTTTGTCAAAAATTTGGCTGAATTTAAGGAAAGGTGTTATGAATTGCTTTTTTTTATTATTTTATGTGTTTTTATCTATTTAAATATTAAATGTAATTTTTTATTTTTTTTACATAAAAATTATTTTTTTATTTACACTTTTTTCTTTTTATGGGGGCTGCCATTTTCTATTGCATCTGTGTATGTGTCTCTCTACAACACATACACAGATGCTATACGGCAGCTACAGGGCATAGGAGAGTAGGGACATGAGCCGACCTTATCTCCTATGCTTCTGCCGTTCCAACTCTGAACTGCGCATGCTCTGTGTCATGCGCAGTTCACAGCGACCCAGCATGGAAGGTGGCTTGTAGGGGGAAAGCCAGCACCATTTTGATAAAGACTGGCAGCACAGCAGGTAAGGTTTGTGTGTGTGTTGCATGTTTAGGGGGGTTTGTGTGTGGCGCGGCTGCATGTTTGGTGGGGTCTGTGTGTGTGTGGGGGGGGATGTGAGGTTTGTGTGTGTTTGTGGGGGGTGTGGAGGTGTGTAGGGGGTGCATGCAGAGAGGGTGCATGTGGTGGTGGCTAGCAGTAACCCCCCATTTTTACCCCAGTACCGACTGCCACCAGGGGTTTTGGGAAGAGCCGGGTACGATCCAGTACCCGACCATCTGTAGTGATGGCCGGTCACTGGGATGGCCGCAGGCTGGTATTATTAGGCTGGGAAGGTACAAAAACAGTGGCCCTTCCCACCCTGGTAATGCTAGGCTGTGGCTGCTTTATTCTATCTGGCTGATTATGAAAATAGGGGGGACCCCATGTCTGTTTTAAATAATTGACAAATGATCTTATTTTCATAACCTGCCAGATATAATAAAGCAGCCGCAGCCTAGCATTACCAAGGTAGGAAGTGCCAAATTATTTTATTATGTCAAATTATTATCTGCAATGCATTTTTTAAAATGCTTGTTGTATGTAATAACTGTCCGCTTTCCCAAAAATACACCAAAAACACGTTAAACGCTGTGTGAACTTGTCATCTGAAGAGTCATTCACCACAGGGTTTTCCCTCTGGACTTTAATCATTCTTAGCTTTTTGATGTGTCCTATATCTTCTGTGATCAGCGCTTCCTACAATTGTACAATCACATAAAAAATGGAGCTGGACACTGCTTGGTAATTTGAAGATATCTCTTCCTGACTTGTAGCCAAAAATAGGGAGGGGGCGAGTATCCCTCCCACATTTACAGCAGCTGTGAGTCAGGTGGCTTTTCCTGATTCACCTTTCTGTAATTCTGGGAAGTGCTTTCTCTGGTGGCCAACATAGGTAAACATGTCAAATTATTATTTAATTTTTAATACTTCCCATCTAGTTGAAGAAAAAAACATATATAAAAATAAGTAACTTACTTAAAAAAATGCTTTAAATCGCGACACATTCCGTTTAAAGCCTAATGTATTAGGCACAAAAGAGCCGGCGCCACCACATTGCTGAGTAAGAAGAAAGTGGCAATACACTAAACACTGTCTTCTTTGTGCCAATGGCATGCCTCACTGCAATTGTTTTCTCAGTCATTGGTGAAAATTATGCTATGTATTTCTCTGCATACAACTTATAACTATTCAGTGTATAAGCCGTATTCTTAGGGTATGTTCACACAGGGTGGATAGGCTGCTTAAAAGTACACAGCGTATTCACCCTGGACCTTGCTGGAATTCCGGCTGAAAAAAACGCACCAAAATGTGGTGCAGTTTGTTTTTCGGCCGAAATGTCCGCTGCGGAATATAGCAGGTTAAAAAAAAAAAGAAAGAAAGAGTTTATACTTGTAGTCATGGCGACACATCCCTCTGATGTCCTGCAGCCCGGCCTCCTGGGATGATGTTTCATCCCATGTGAACGCTGCAGCCTGTAATTGGCTGGCCTGGAAAAAGAAGCATAAAGATCTAGGTAAGTATAACCATTTTTTTTCCTGAGTTGCACGTTTTGCGGCAGAATCGCAGCTTTTCCAC
Organism: Rhinoderma darwinii; assembly: GCF_050947455.1. Classification (NCBI taxonomy): domain Eukaryota; kingdom Metazoa; phylum Chordata; class Amphibia; order Anura; family Rhinodermatidae; genus Rhinoderma; species Rhinoderma darwinii. The sequence continues at coordinate 77,308,792 of NC_134697.1, forward strand.
TGCAAAAATCGCAACATCTGCTACTTGTTGCAGGTTTTGCCTACCGATTGAATTCAGTAGAGAGAACCCGCAACAGAAAAGCAGAAATTTCAAAGCATAAATTGACATGCTGCGGATTAAATAAACGCACCACAGATCAATTTATGAACGGTTTTTTGGCTTATTTTTTACGCAGAGCGTAGATGAGATTTGTTAAAATCTCATCCATCTCCACCCTTGTGAGTTGGAGAATTGTATGCACAAATTACAGTTTGGTAACCATTTTGCAGAAAAACTGTTGAAGGACATAGACTGATGGTCTACACAACAGATTATGCTTTAACCTAACTCAAATGTCGATTGGTGACGTAGCTTGCTGCTTGTTCGTTCAGCAAGCACAGGTAGGACACCCTTAGGGCTCATGCACACCACCGTAGTGGTGTGCACGGCTCGTGATTTGCGGCTCGAATGGCCGCGGAGTGTCATCCGCGGGCCACTTGCAAATCACGGGCCGTGCACATGGCCGTGTACATTCATTATAAGCAAAATGCAGCCGTAATAAGACGTGTCCTATCTTTTTGCTGTCCAGGCTCCCGGGCCTTGCACGGACTGTGGAAACCACGGTCGTGTGCATGGGCCCATAGAAATGAATGGGACCACAAAAAAACATGTTCGTGTGCATGGGGCCTAAAACAGTGAATGACTAGTTACTCATCATTCTGATCATTCAAGAGCCATGAATGATGGTACCGCTGGGGCTACTGCTGAAAAAGCCCACAATGCAGCCTCAGTCTTATGTAAAATCCATTTTCCTAGGTTGTTATAACAATAAGGCCTCATGCACACGACCGTAGCCATGTGCACGGCCGTGATTTTCGGGCCGGCCGGCCGCGGAGTATCACCCACGAGCCGCCCGCAATTCGCGGCCCGTGTACATGGCCGCGTCAATTATTTTCTATGAACCTGGACCGCAGAACACGGCCGTAATAAGACATGCCCGTTCTTTCTGCGGTCCAGGCTCCTGGGCCATGCACGGACCGTGGAAACCACGACCGTGTGCATGGCCCCATAGAAATGAATGGGGCAGCAATTCTACCGTTGATTTTCGGGGGAATTGCAGCTGCAAAAGCACGTTCGTGTGCATGAGACCTTATTATTATTTTATGATGTCCCTTTATTACAAGATGATTATGCCCTATATACCCAGCATAATCATACACCATTGTTAAATACTTGCCTTTTTCACCACAGTAATCATATCTAAACATTGATGAACATTTTATATAAAATTAAGTGCAAAGAAAGTTAAATGCACATACAGAAGACTATGGCAGTGTAGCAACAAGTCATATAAATAAGATGAGAGATGAAAAGGGAGAGTATGAGGACATAAAGTGGATGCTACAGAATAATTAAGAGAGGGTTTTGTACCACAACCTTTTTTTCCATTCAATTGGTATAAGGGGTTTTGTTGAGTCTTATATAAATAAGTTGTATAATTGTACACTGAAAATGCACACAACTTTCTAAGATTTCAATTTCCCACCATCCCCAAGTTCTCTGCTTGCTGTCAGTGGATGTATTTGTTATTAGCCTGGATTCCAGGACATTGGGGATATTTGTGCTCACAGAGGATTGCCTAGACTGATCGATTACATAGCTGTGTGAACATACAACTAGGAATGTAAAAACATCAAGTGGAGTTCTTCAAAAAGGTCAAGAAGCATTGGAAAGTTTCATTATACAATGAATAAGCTTTGTTTTCATAAAACAGAAAACCTTTTTTAAATGTAGCCCAGACTTTTTATATCATGCCATCTTCAATGTCACTCTCTGCTTTCGTGCTCTTCAGTATGATCCTGTTCTTTTGAACTAGATGATGTGGCTCATTTGTGTAACACATTTTCCACATTTAATTTGTGGCAGTATGTGGCAGCAAGCCCAGGTTGACCAGAATTTTCTCCTTTCCTCTTATATCTTGGTTTTGCCTGAAACTGTCAATTTCCGTCTCCAGATTTGTATGTAGGTTGGGGATTTGGTTAACTCTGTTAATTAGTGCCAGGAAGAGAAATAATCCTGATTGGAAAAAAAATGGTGACTAAAATGTATTTACACCCTAAGTTGCTGCAGCTGGGCTTTTAATCCTTTTCATTTTATTTACGAAGAAAATCTAACAATCGGCCTTAAATCTGATATCAATAGAAAGTGGGGAATTCAAGGCAGTAGGTCACCAGAGTGCTGAATAGTTTTAAGCCCTAGAGCCTAAACAAAAGATCCTGACAGTCCACATTTTCTTGAGCTTTAAAGTAAGTCTTTGGTAACCTTAAAAAGTGCTCTGCTTGCATGACTAAACATATTGAAGATTTAGAGTCTAAAGCCGCCCCAGGCTTAAGGCTAAAAATGGTATTCCCCACCAGAATATATAGGGTTCTCAAGAACTATGTAGTGCATTTTGGCTGATTTATTGCAAAAAGCTATGCAGGGTAGTTGTAGACGCTGGGGAACGGAGTTGCCTCTGTGTTCTTGTTCTACTTCACACAGGGTTTGGAACATAAGATTGACTCGTTGGCTGCCTGAGATTGTTATACTAAAACTAAGACTTCTGATTCGTACGTATCAGAAAAATTCTTACTTTACATAAAATTTATGTTGTGTCAAAAAGTCTTTGCTATCTGTATTCGAACATTTTTTTTAGTGGATAAATTGAAAAATAGTTCTGCTAACAGTTCAGACTGTCCCTTCATTTATGAATGCTCATAATATGATACGTCCTCTGTACTGTCATTTTTCAAGTCTAAGCCCATGGCCATACCAAAGGTACAAGAAAGTAAAGCCTCTGAAGTCATATCTTTCGTCAAATTTGTAAGACTGATTCTAGTTAGTGAACTGCAAAAAAGTTTGAAGACTCATGAGGGAATTTAGGATGAGGGAAGTGTAAGGCTATGTTCACACAGTGTATTTTGCCGAGTTTTTTTACGCGGAAACCGCATCGCAAAACTCGGCAAAAACGGCCCGAAAATGCCTCCCATTGATTTCAATGGGAGTTGTCGGCGCCTTTTTCCCGCGAGCAGTAAAACTGCCTCGCGGGAAAAAGAAGCGACATGCCCTATCTTCGGGCGTTTCCGCCTCTGACCTCCCATTGACTTCAATGGGAGGCAGAGAAAGCGTATTTTGCGGTGTTTTATGCCCGCGGCGCTCAAAAAACTCCGCGAAAAACTCCGCGAAAATCTGCGTGCAGGGAGAGGAAAATCTGCCTCAAACTTCCAAACTGAATTTTGAGGCAGATATTACTCCAGCAAAATACTCCGTGTGAACATAGCCTTAGAGGGTTTTCCAAGATCCCAATAAATATCATGGCCTACAATAACAAAATAACCTATACTCGCCTTATAAACCTGCAGCCGCTTCAGCCTCGTCTCTCTGGTGGTCCCTGGCACTCTCTGTATATCTAGCTTCATTGATTATATCCCCATATACCTCACGTAACTGCTGCAGCCAGTTACTTGAAATTCATTGGGATCTCGGAAAACCCATTTAAGAATAAATGAAGTAGTACTTTGGAGAAGCTAGATTTAATATGTTTTGGTCTTTCAAAGAGGTTCTGAAAATGGGAGTCATAAAGTCTGGCAGATTGACTAAGAATAAAAGCCATTTGACAGTTTGGCTCCTTCCTTATACTTTCTGGGCCTATGGAAGTTTATCAAATTATTATTATTATTATTATTATTATTTTGCTTATAATAAATTTGCTTTCAATTTCAAATTGGATTCATAGTAATCTTAAGGTATTCACTGTCATTTTGTCTTCACTAAAGCAGCATGTCTTATGAAAGTCGAGAAAAAGACATAAAACAACCTTCAGTCCGCTACATTATGTTTATTTGTGTGGGGGCAACTATACTGTGGAGGGCATTTATGGGGGCATTATACTGTGTGGGGGCATCAATTGGGGGTTTTATACTGTGGACAGCAGCTAGAGGGGCATTATACTGTGTAAAGGGCAGTTATTGGGAGCATTATAATGTGTGGAGGGCAGTTATAGGGGAATTATATAATGTAGAGGCAGTTATGGGGGCATTATACTGTGTGTGGGGCAGCTTTGGGCATTATACTGTGTAGGTGCAACTTTAGGGCATTATACGGTGTAGGGGCAGTTAAGGTGGCATACTGTGCGGAGGGCAGTTATGGGGGCATTATCTAGTGCGGAGAGCAGTTATGGGGGCATAGTGTACGGAGTGCAGTTATGGGGGGCATTCTACTGTGTGGGGGTAGCTATGAGGCTTTATACTGTTTGGAGGGCAGCTATAAGGGCATTTTACTATTTGGAGGGCAGCTATGGGGGATTATACTGTGTGGGGAGCACTATGAGGGCAATATACTGTGTGGGGGCAGTGTCCGGGTATATTATATACAGTAGTAAACAGCAGGCTTAGGGGATAAATATTAATTTAATGGTGTAGCATGCAAATAAGGGGCGTAGCATGTAAAAGGGAGTGTGGCCTAAATGTTAATTAATCGTAATCGAGGTTACATGTTCAATTAATCGTGATTTAGATCATAATCGCCCAGCCCTACCACAGGGCTCAGAAAGGAAGAAGCGTAATTTGGCTTGTGGAGCTCGAATTTGGCTGGAATGGTTTTTGGGTGCCATGTCGCATTTGCAAAGCTCCCGGGGGACCAAAACAGTAGCAACCCCCCTAAAGTGACTCCACTTGGCAAACTACACCCCTTAAATAATCTATTTAGGCGTGTAGTGATCATTGAGACCCCACAGGTGTATTGCATAAATTCTTGGAATTAGGGCGTGAAAATCCAAATCCAAATTTTTCCACTAAAATCTTGACGTTTAGAAAAAGCATCCTAACATTTGTAAAGAAATACCCCATATGTGGTCATAAACTGCTGTTTTCCCACAGGGCAGGGCACAAAGACAGGAGCGCCATTTGGAATGCAGATTTTGCTGGATTGGCTTCTGGGCGCCATGTTGCCTTTGCATTGCCCCTGAGGTACCAATACAGTGGAAAGACCTTAAAAGTGACTCCATTTTGGAAACTACACCCTCAGGGAATTCATCTTGCAGTGTAGTGAGCATTTTGACCCCACAGGTGTTTCATTAGAATTAGGCAGAGAAGTTTTGTCGCTTCTGCTGCTGATGCTTTATGTTGGCCTGCGTGCCGATGTGTGTGCTTCCTCATGTATGCACTTTATTATCTTTTGCTTGATATTGAAAAATGGAAAATAAAAGAATTTATAAAAAAAATAATTAGACGGAAAATGAAAAATATTTTTCCCCAAAAATATGTAGTTTTAGCTCCCATTGTTACAAGGGTTAATAGGATAAAAAACTCCACACGATTTGTTAGCTAATTTCTCCCAAGTATGGCAATTCCCCATATGTGGCCCTAAACTGCTGTTTGGATACACAGCAGGCCTCAGAAGGAAAGGAGCACCATTTGGCATTTAGAGCACAGATTTTGCCGGATTGGTGTTTGGGCACCATGTCGCATGTGCAAAGCCCCTGAGGTACCAGAGTACAGTGAAAGCCCTTGAGAAGTGACCCAATTTTGGAAACTACACTCTTCAAGGCATTTGTTTGGACATATGACAGGGCTCAGAAGTGAAAGAGCACCATGCACATTTAAGGCCTATTTTGGTGATTTTCACAGCATTGACCCACAAATGCAGGGCTCTAAGGTCAAATAGTAAAACCGACCTCATATTGTGAGCTGTGTGAGGGCTTATTTTTTTACAGGACAATCTGCAGTTTCCATTGGTAACATTTTGGAGTGCATGCGACTTTTTGGCCACTTTCTATTCCATTTCTGGCCACTTTCTATTCCATTTTTGGTCAAGCAAGGTGACCAGAAAAAAGCCAAATCTGCCATTATTATTTAATTTTAGGCCGGATTTACACGAGCGTGTGCGTTTTGCACGCGCAAAAGGTACTAAACTACTCCGTGTGTCAGCCCCGTATGATGCGTGGCTGCGTGATTTTCGCGCAGCCGCCATCATTATGAAACTCTGTTTGTATGTTTGTAGCACGTGGTGCTTTTCTGTTTTCATTCATACTTTTAACTGCTGTTGCGCAAATCACTAGCGTCACACGGAAGTGCTTCCGTGTGCTGCGCGTGATTTTCACGCATCCATTGACTTCAATGGGTGCGTGATGCGCGAACAATGCACAAATATAGGACATGCCGTGAGTTTTACGCAGCGGACACACGCTGCGTGAAACTCATGGACAGTCTGAACGGCATAGACTAACATAGGTCTGTGCGACGCGCGTGAAAACCACGCGCTTTGCACGGACGTATATCACGTTCGTCTAAATAAGCCCTTACTGTCTTCTCCATGCACTATAAATGATATGTTAAAGGGAACCTGTCACCAGCATTTCACCTATTAAACCAGCATTACATAATTGTCGTCTTAGTCTGCTCTGTAGCTTTAGTATTCAGTTTTTTAGTGTTCCCACACCGTATGCAAATGAGCATAAAAGAGTCAAATCTTCGTTTGAAAAGAGTCAAATCTTCATTCCTCAAGTCTTTCTGAGTTTACCCCGCCTCCTTACTTTTGATTGACAGCTCCTCGCCTTCCCCCAGCACACAAATTCCTGCGCTTGTGCATTGATGTCCTCTTCTGGTGTTTGCGCACAAAGGGACACCGGATTATTACTATAAAAGGCGCAGTATGTTTGCAGACCGTTATTTACAGTCGGAGGAGGAGTTTAGGAGAGTGGATAACGGCAATGAACTTTTAATAGCAGGGATAAGGATAGTGAGGGATAAGTAAAGTTCAATAGGTGAAAATGCTGGTGACAGGTTCCCTTTAAATTTTTTCTGCTAGTCGATACAATTACGGCAATACCATATGTATATAGTTGTTGTTTTTTTTTTTTTGCACAATAAAATCACCTTTTTGTTTTGTTTTTTTAAATTACTTATTTTTTGTGTCACATATTCTGAGAGCCAGAACTTTTTCCATCAAGAAAGCTGTGTAAGGGCTTATTTTTTGCGAGACGGGCTGTAGTTTTTATCGGTGCCATTTTTGGGGTTCATGCGACTTTTTGATCTAGTTTTTATTCGGATGGGAGGTGACCAAAAAAACTGCAATTCTGGTAATGTTTTTATTTTTTTTACGCCATTCACCGTGCGGGAAAAATAACCTCAGTGTTTCATAGTTGAGATAGTTACGAATTTGGCAATATTAAATATGTATACTTTTTGGAAAGTTTGCAGTTTTTTCATATAACAAAATTCTTATAATGGGGGAAAAAAAAGATTTTTATTTTTTTAACTTATTTCTATACTTTTGTACAAAATTCTTATTAACTATTTTTAACTTTATTTTTTTGTCCTACTAGGGGACTTGAAAGCCTGCACCGCTGGTCTCTATTCTAATACATTGCACTACCTACATAGTGCAATGCATTATAGCTGTCAGTGTCACACTGACAGCAAGCCTATTAGGTCCTGCCTCCGACACAGCCTAAAAGGCTTCCGTACTCAGCAGACCAGGAGGACATTGTTAGGCCTCCGATTGCTATAGCAACCATCACCGATCGCGGTGGTTCCAATCGACTACAAAACATTTAGATGCCGCGGTCACTTTTGACCGTGGAATCTTGGGACGACTTAATGGCGGAGATGGGAGCTAGCTATGTTACAGCAGGGTGTCAGCTGACACTTGCTGGTGATGGTGCGGGCTCAGCTTCTGAGCCTGCGCCATTACTGGCACGTACAGTTACGTGCTGTTGCGTGAAGTACTAAACTGCAACGGCGTAACCATACGTGCCATGTCGTTAAGAGGGGTTAAAAATATTTGGGCTGATGTACTAATGTGTCTGTAGCTCGAATATGTCAAAAATTGTGCCAAAATCTTATATTTTCATTTATTCCTCCCCACCTTCTAAAAGCCATAACTTTTTTAATTTTTCCATCGATATAGCCCTATTAGGGCTTGATTTTTGCGGGACAAGTTGTCGTTTTTCATGGCACTCTTTATTGTACCATATAGTTTATTGGAATCCGTGAAAAAAATACTTTGTTGTGTGGAAAAAAAAACAGCGATCCCTCCAATGTTTTTTGTGCTTAATTTTTACGGCGTTCACCGTGCAATTAAAAAGACATGTTAGCTTTATTCTGCCAGTTTTTAATGGTACCGTTTTGGGGAACATGCAAGTTTTTGGTAACTTTTTATTCTATTATTTGTGTGAGATAAGGTGACCAAAAAACAGCAATTCTGGCGTTTTTACATTTTTTTTCTTTACGGCATTCACCTTGCGAGTTAAATAATGTTATATTGTAATAGTTTAGACATTTACGGACGCGCCAATAGCAATTATGTTTATTACTTTTTATTTATTGTTTTACAATGCTTTAGGGGGAAATCGTTTTTTATTTTTTGAACTTTTTTTAATATTTCTTTTCTTTGCTTAACTGATTTTTACTGTTTTATTTACTGGTCCTCCTAGGGGATTTGAATCGGCGATTGCTGGATCGCTTGCACGATATACTGCAATACTGATGTATTGCAGCATATTGTGTTTCTGACAGGCTCCTATTTAGCCCTACCAGAGCCAGGGCTTAATAGGAATACAGAGTTGGCAGACCTGAGGGCCTTTTTTGGGTCCCCAGGCTGCCATGCTAACCATCGGCACCACGCAATGCTGTTTCGAAGGCAAAGAGTCGTCATGCCAAATATTGATTTGATTTAGTTTTCTGTTCTGTTTATTCACTTTGTATTTTGTTAATTGATAAAAAAAAACCAAAAACGAACCGCTTACATTGCAGCATTTTTCCACAACTGCCTAAAACTTTTGCACAATACTGTATATTTTTTGTGAAGACCTTAAAATTATTCTACAGCTGCAGGTATCGCTACAATTGTAGTAATTAACAACAGTTGAATGAGAATTTCTCATATGTAGCAAAGCAAAGAAACTAAATATTTGCCCTGCAATGCCCTGGCTTGGTGTTCAGTTAGGCTAAGTTCACAGAACCGTTACTATCAGTTTACCTCCCTTCCGTCAGAGGAAGAGAGGATCGGTACATTTAACAGAAAGCAACGGTTCCGTTAGAATTACCATTGATTACAATGGTAATTCTTTTGTATCCGTTGCTTTCCATTTGTCTCCGTTCGCTAGGTTTTTGTTTTTTTGAACGGAAACAAAAGTGCAGTCTGCAGAACTTTTGTTTCTGTTCAAAAAAACAAAAACCTAGCGAATGGAGACAAACGGAAAGCAACTGATACAAAAGAATTACCATTGAAATCAATGGTAATTCTAACGGAACCGTTGCTTTCCATTTAATGTATCGATCCTCTCTTCCTCTGACGGAAGGGAGGTAAACTGATAGTAACGCCAGTGTGAAAGAAGCTTTATGAGTATTGGAATGTTTATTTGATAGAGAATATGTTATTGTATCTATTGACACCTTTAGGCCGGGGCCGCACTAAAGGCCATTTTACACGTGCAATTATCGGGCACACGGACGTTTACAAAACACTCGTTCCAGATCATTGCCCTGTGTAAATAGGGCAACGATCAGCCGATGAATGAGCAAATCTTGATCGTATAGTTTCTGCAGCCTAAAATATTGTTATTGGCAACACATCTCCCTGTATAAAAAGGGGCACGTGCTGCTGATATCATAGAAATGTATGGGGATGAGCAATCCTGGTAACGAGCGCTTGTTTCCATACATAGCTCCTTGTGAAAGACGCAAACGAGCACCGGTCAACAAGTTGTGTCGTTTAATCGGCGCTCAATATTAGGCTGGTTTCACACAAGGACATTAACGTCCGTAATGGACGGACGTATTTCGGTCGGAAGTCCTGGACCGAACACAGTGCCGGGAGCCGGGCTCCTAGCATCATAGTTATGTACGACACTAGGAGTCCCTGCCTCTCCGTGGAACTACTATCCCGTACTGAAAACATGATTACAGTACGGGACAGTTGTCCGGCAGGGACTCCTAGCATCGTACATAACTATGATGCTAGGGGCCCGGCTCCCTGCACTGAGTTCGGTCCGGGACTTCCGACCGAAATACGTCCGTCCATTACGGACGTTAATGTGCTCGTGTGAACCCAGCCTTATGGTCAAAATGTGCCGGTGTAAAAGGACCCTAAGACTTTTGTTTGCATGTCGGTTGTATTGAATTCTCATAAATGTAAAATACATGTGACTTTCATGGGACTGTGAATGCATTCCAATGAACTGCACCTGTTTCACCGTTACTATATCAACTCGTGCTACAAAAAGTCCTTGTTTAGCTCTAGCCTAAAGTGTTTCCAATTTAACTGTTACCGACTAACGGCTGAAATCTAGAAAGCCAGCCATGTTAGATATTTTCCTTTTTTTTTGCGCAGAAGTGCAGTCTATATAGCAGTGCCAGTGGAGTGCTTTTACGGTATTTAAGTTAAGCTTAAATGTAAAACTCCTACCCTAATCATTGCATTGTTACAAGCCGATTAAGAAAAATGCACACACACACACATTTATTTATATATATATATATATATATATATATATATAGATATATATATATATATATATATCCAAAAAAGAGAGATAGAAGCAGCACTCAAAAAAACTCTGGTTTATTCATCCAGCATGCACTGCAACGTTTCACTTTCTCTATGAAGGCTTGAAAAAGCCTTCATAGAGAAGGTGAAACATTGCAGTGCATGCTGGATGAATAAACCAGAGTTTTTTTGAGTGCTGCTTCTATCTCTCTTTTTTGGATACACGTTTGTGCAGGGAGAGGTCACTCCCTGTTTGAAAGCTGAGCACCAGCCTTAACAGGCAAGGAATCACAGTGCTGCTCCTACCCTTGATTTGTCTATATATATATATATATATATATTTATTTATATTTATATATATATATATATATATATATATATATATATATATATATGCAAAGTTTAGTTAAGTGATAAATTCATAATCATTTGTACCTTATTTACTTTTGGTGCGTAAATCAAAAGTGGGCACATTATCTAAGCTAGCACTTTGTAGAGAGCACTGGCTCCATTAGATCACTCTTGCTCGTCATTGTACTTTTCATAGTGAATGCGCTGTCATGAATCTTGACAGAAGGCTATCATTAGTGTCTAGTCATTAAAGTGTGACAGCCATTATTGTTTGTTAAAGCAGTTTAGGGAATAACTATTGCCAATCGATATTAATGCACACATTAGTGAGCATTGTCCTTTTGTTTGTTCTATGGCAGTTGTGAAGTTTGACATTTATAAACCTTTTTAAATTGTGCAAAATAAATGGTCAGTGCAAAACAATAGTGCTTTCTATAAACGTGTAAATTTAGGATTTATCTTAATGAGAATTCATAATAATAATCTTTATAGAGAGGAAATAAAGGATAACCATGTCAAAATGATATCGCTTTTTGTATTGTTACATTTAGTTCATTTCTTGGACGAGTAGCTGAAAAAGTATTTTTCCTTGTAATTGGGAGGTTTTAGATTCGGAAGAAGCATACATTACCATGAAGTGTTGTGAACTGTAGACATCCTTTTATATTTAGCTTTCTACAAATTCCCCCTACCGTTTTCAAATATTTGCCAAATCCTTAAATTTGAGGGAATTGTGTGTGGCTCATTTGAAAGCTGATCATACTCCTATTGCTATATGATGCTGATGTGTTTTAGCATGGCATATTATAATAGGTTTGCTACATGAAGACTAAGTTACTGGTTACTACTGTAATATAAAATGGTTAAGAAAACTTTGTCCTCTTTAATGGTTTTATCTATTTGTTGTATATGTCTAGTTAAATGCATTCAGGCTGAACTAAGGACAAAAAGATAATAATCATTCACGGATAATGACTTCTTGTCCCTCTTTCTCTATTTGGCTCTGAGCTGAAAATGACAAGAAGCTTTCAAGTCCAACTCCCTGATACCAGACCGATAATTAATATCAGAAAGGCTGTCTATATCCGGGGTCTATCTGTAGTAACTGTAAGCTGTGTTTAATGCTAATCTCACCAGTGGTATTCACCATACCAAGAAATTTCACTTTCGAGTTCTGTAACACATGGCTTGCTAGTAGTAATAGCAGCAGTATGTTCCTCTCTTCATTGTCCCTTTGTTCCAATTTACAATTTTCCTATATATAGTGTCATGTACACAGAGTCCCTGCTGCTCTATTCCACATATTCAGGGTGCCGCTGTATGGGGCCTCAGCACAGCACTATATTACAGAGATATTTTTTCTAGAATCAATGGTTTTAGGGGTGAAAATCTCCATACTACTGAATCCATGGAGCATACAATGATTTGAAATAAGAGGCATATGAATGTACAGTAAGGGACCATAGACTTCTCTATTATGACCATGCAGTCCTAAAAAGTTGCATGGAGCATCTCTACGAGCTCAAACAGATATGTTCTGATTTCTGTAACAGTAGTTCTAACATTTAATCAGTTTTATGAATAGCCATGTTGGCTTTTAGCTACAATTTATATTTACACTTTTGTAAACTTTTGGTGAGCATAAAGTGCATTTTGTCTCTCCCGGAGATCTTGCCAGGATAGTTTTGAAATATGAAAATAAACATAAGTACAAAGCCATGCGTATAATATCAAGGTCCGAATGAAATAAGAGCCCTCAGTGCTGCATTTCTGTAATAATGCATCGGTAAGGTGGCTATAGACATACGAGGAAAGATTGCCATCGTATGAATAACCGATACGCTGTCCAGTAGTTATTTTGGCTGATGATCGTACTAAAAGCGTACACAAAAAAAAATAACAATTAGAATTATTTTTTCTATGAAAAGTCATTCATATCATGGGAAATATTGTTCATTTGCCCCATGTATTTAACTTAAATGATAAAGTAAACACTACAAACAAGAAACATTTTGAAACATGAATGATAAGTGTTGTGACCAATGGAGTAGATTTCCATTATACAAATAGATAATTTTTATTTCTATAGACAAAAGGACCTTTGGTAACTGCTGTAAAATTGCTCAGATCCTTAATAACAGTCATTAGGTCTATGCCCTGCTTAAGAGATGGCTATATATTGTTTGTTTCATGTCCCCTCTAAATTATAAAGTGCTGCGTAATATGTTGGCGCTATATAAATAAAGATTATTATTATACAGATCCAGGTCCAAAACTAACTATAAGCATTATATAAATGTCAGTCGATTCCACACACGCTAATGCGTCTAGCAGTGGCTTATGCCTCTCTGACTATTGAAATAAACATGTATGCTCCGCCGATTCAAGTGTGCACGTTTATGGCGGAGTTGGAGGTGGAAACTTTGGGCTGTACAGTTGTTGCATATGGCCAGTATAAGAGATGGCTCAATATAGTTGAGAGACAGCAATGCTTAAAAGACAAAATATTTGGTTATTAAAAATGTATGAAATACTTGCTAAATGAAAGCAGGGCTACTTTCAAAGTAACTAGCGGCATCGCTATAATAAGGATTGCTCATAAGGCCCTGCTCACATCAAGTTTTTGACCTACGTTCAACGTATACTCTGGGTAAAAGCTCCCGGCGTATATGTTAAATATAGGCTGTGACTAATGCCTAACAGTGGCATATGCCACCTATAGACTTCCGTGTTTAAAAAAAAAAAATATCATACAATATACGGTTTTTGCAGGATGGGGTAGCGTAGTTTACTATGCTATTCCAATTTTCAAAGGAAAATAGACAACATTTTGGCTTCCCTCAGGCTAATGGAGCTCTAAAGCCACATTTTGTGTTTACGTCGGGAGTAACGGACATCACAAACGAGATGTGAACAGGGCCTAATATACGTCAGGCACGTAAAGTGGATTTCCCAGATGTGAACTTAAGCAGATTAGAATGTGCAATATTTATATAAAGTACTATTAAACCCAACATGAAAGGAGAAACTAACAACTTTCCTACCCCACTCTACATTTTTGACTCAAGCAGACTCAGTTATGGAAGCCCAGGTTGCTTTGATAGTGGCCTTCAGCTCGTCCGCATTGTTGGGTCTGGTGTCTCATCTTCCTCTTGACAATACCCCATAGATTCTTTATGGGGTTTAGGTCAGGCGAGTTTGCTGGCCAATCAAGCGCAGTGATACTGTGGTTATTACACCAGGTATTGGTACTTTTGGCAGGTGCCAAGTCCTGCTGGAAAATGAAATCAGCATCTCCAAAAAGCTTGTCAGCAGAGGGAAGCATGAAGTGCGTTAAAATTTCCTGGTACACGGCTGTGCTGACTCTGGACTTGATATAACACAGTGGACCAACACCAGCAGATGACGTGGCCCCCCAAACCATCACTGACTGTGGAAACTTCACACTGGACCACAAGCAACTTGGATTGATGCCCCTCCACTCTTCCTCCAGACTCTGGGACCTTGATTTCCAAATTAAATTGTAATGGCAGGAAGGAGGTGAAGGGAAAGTGAGCCCTAATCTACCCACCGCCCTGTCCCTGCCTACTTGCAACGACCCGCCCTAGGCGACGGGGTACAACTGGGCGGCGGTCCCTACGCTGTCTAAGTGCACGGGAGATCAAACAGGGAACACGCAAGGGAAGGGGCAGTAGCCACGGAACGCAGCGAGGAACCGGAGCGGTGAATGAGTAGTCAGGACCAGGATGAAGTGGAGTATACCAAAGTGAGCACGGAGAAGGAAGCAAGCCAGGGGCAAAGCAAAGCAGGCTAAGCGGAACTGCAGCAAGGCAGAAGCACGGCAGAAGCAGGCTGGAGCAAGCAGCAGTGAGGCCAGGAATCCAGAAGAATTACAAGCACTGAGGGAGAGAACACGGCAGGTAATAAAGGACAGGGGGCGGAGCTAACTCCGACTGACCAGGCCACGATAGGCTCTCCCACTCCTGAGCCTGCCACCCTGGTTGGTGGGAGATGGTGTCAGTCGAACAGGTCTGGCCTCAGGTGTGGATTGATTAATCCCAGGAGTATACCTAGACGTAGTACCTGGCAGATCCCTAACAGAAATGCAAAATTGACTTTCATCTGAAAACAGGACTTTGGACACAGAGCAGCAGACCCGTCCTTTTTCTCCTTAGCCCAGGTATGACGCTTCTGACGTTGTCTCAAGGAATGTGACAGTTGTAGCCCATTTCCTGGATACATATGTGTGTGGTGGCTCTTGAAGCACTGACTCCAGCCACAGTCCACTCCTTGTGAATTTCCCCAAGATTCTTGAATGGCCTTTTCTTGACAATCCTTTCAAGGCTGCGGTTATCCCTGTTGCTTGTGCACCTTTTTCTACCACACTTTTTCCCTCCTCTCAACTTGCCATTAATATGCTTGGGTACAGCACTCTGTGAACAGCCAGCTTCTTTAGCAATGTCCTTTTGTGGCTTATCCTCCTTGTGGAGGGTGTCAATGACTGTCTCCTGGACAACTGTCCAGTCAGCAGTCTTCCCCATGATTGTGTAGCCTACTGAACCAGACTGAACCAGGCTGTTGGACCATTTAAAGGCTTAGGAAACCTTTGCAGGTGTTTTGTGTTGATGAGCTGATTAGTGTGTCACACCATGAGTCTACAAGCCTCAACTTTTACCCAATATTCTAATTTTCTGACAGACTAAATTTTGGTTTTTCATTAACCGTTAGTCATAATCATCAACATTAAAAGGAAAAAATGCTGGAAATAGATCACTCTGTGTGTAATGAATCTATGTAATATGAGTTTCACTTTTTGAATTGAATTACTGAAATTAACTTTTTGATGATATTCTAATTCATCAAGTACTAATATATATGTATTTATTTATTACACTTTACTCTATAGAAATGTGTCCTTTGTGTTTGTATCACTTGATTATTGAGATGTTTGTTTTGATGTTTTCTAGATTGTCCATTTATTTCCATTTAAGAGATATGCTGAAAATAATTATCTGAGCCAAATATTTACGTTACTTTCTATGTCATGGATCTTAGTGGAAGATCTAGGCTTTGTTCAGACACTTGCATTCCGTCTGATTTTTTTCTTTTTGTTCATGGTCAGAATAGTGTAACATTCTATGCAAGAGAGATTCTAATGGATCATGGCAGATCTATTAAACATATACCAGATCTGTAATATACGTAATGGATCCTGCAAAAATGGAAACGATGACGACTGAACAGAACAGAACCTAACTCTGTCAGTATTTACTACAAATAAACTAAATTTTGCAGAGCCATAAAACTGTTAATTATTGTCCCTCTTTCTGTACAACACTAAACACCTGCTGATATATTGCACTTGAGGAGTTTAACTCACTTCAGGGACAGGATCTGTGTAATTTTAAAGACCACTGAATGCCACTCTGTGGTAGACTGTGTTTTCTGGCATACTGAAAAGGTTGACAGCTCCACCCTATTGCTGTCCAAACAAGGTTTCACCACATGCTATAAAATCAAAAGAGCAGAGTTGAGGTCTTTGGAAATGGAATCTACAGGAGCAGCATTGAATTAACGCATAGGGTGGCATTATCTTAGCTGCTGTTTTCTTTGTTTTCTTTTAGCTTTCTTTTAAGTCTAATGCTAATGTGAGCAAGTTTGATTTCATTGACTTGTCATGTTGCAGCAGTCATTTCTTTCTGGATCTTCACACTAGTATAATTAACAGCTCAATTTTACTGATCACTGAGCTGTTTTTATACTGCATCTTATGATTTTGGTCTTGACCACATGAAAATAATGTATTTCAGTTATATGGAAATGTTTTAAATTTATTATTGCTCTTTCCCAAGGCCAGAAACCACACACACACCCCCCCCCCCCCCACACACACACACACCCACACCCACACACTCTCACACACACACACACACACACACACTCACACACACACACTCTCACACACACACACACACACACACACACTCTCACACACACACACACGCTCTCACACACGCTCTCACACACACACACACGCTCACCCTGTTTTTGGCTCAGTTTTTTTCGGCCAAACACAGAAGTGGACACACAAGAAAGCATATGCATCTGTCTTTTCTTTATACCTTTCCTTCCTTTGAATCCGCTTCTGGCTTTGGCTCAAATAACAGCCTAAAACTGCCAGAAAAGCGGCATCAAAACAGTGTGTGATCCTGGGCTTAACAAAGTGAACTTAAAGAGGAAATCCACCATAAGGCTGCAATCACACATTCAGTATTTGTGGCAGTTTTTTTTTTTTGACAAACACAGGATTGAATACAAAAGAGAATAGAAGTATTAGTCTTTCCCTTATACTTTTCTTCTTTTTGGATCCACTCCTGGCTTTGGCACAAAAAACTGCATCAAAGACTGACTTGATAATTACATGTGTGATTACAACCTAACATCATCTTCTAAATGTGACATGTTAGAAGATGGTATTGGTGGTCATTGGTCATTGAAAGTCAGTGATTGAAGAAGTTGTTAACTGGAAATTGCTGACCCATATGTTGCTTTATTAGATATTTTTCTTTGATGGAGCTTCTATATTAAGCTCTAAAAATATATATTTTGTTTAAATTTTCCTTTTATATTTATTAATCTACTAATGAAAAAGGGGGAAAATGAAAATAAATATGCATTGTCACAATAATGGTCCTTTACTTATGAGTTTTATGAACATGTGAATGAGTAAAATGCCACTCACTTTACAGTTATCTTCAGAATATTCCAGTTAATAGGATCCTCTGAAAAGCCGCTTCATATTGGTTGGTCATGTGTTTAGAAATGGTCTTGTATCAATTGAACATGTGTGTGATGGACATTCATATCACTTTTAATAAATAAAAATACATAACCTACGTAGATGTTACCCATTCAGACCAATCAGATTATTAGCTGTGATTTATTAATTCGGGTTGAAATATAAAACCAGCAGCATAACCGGTTTCTATGGTCAACACCCCAAATTGTATTTTACACTGATGTTATAAAAAAGCCCATTTTTTTCTTTCTAACAATACATTTACACTTGTGTTACTAAGTCTTTACTAAAAAAAAGTAAGAAAAAAAAGTGGTATAAATGGTGCGACGTTGCTAGAAATCCAGATGAGTATAGCTGTTTCATATTTTTATTATATAGTAAAAGATTGAAGAGGAAGTGAACGTCATCTGCATTCCATAAAACAATATGATTTTGATCATTTCCGATCGATCATAATGATTATTGTCTACCCTAAATTCACTAAAGGATAAGCGATACATTTTAAAACTTGTCTATCGAAATTGATTGTACATACATAGCAAGAAATTAATGATCATTTATGTGAAATGTTTATCAGACATTCGTAGCCACCAATAGTTCTTAAATGGTTAGCAAAGTTGCTCTGTCTGTAAACGTAGTTTAGGCCTGCCAAAGGATTACCTGTAGTTATCACGTTCATGATTATCTGTAGTTCTCATGTCCGTGATGCTATAATGTTGAGCACATACTTTCACATTTTTAGCACATATAAATTAATGAAATTAATACGTTTGTTTAATATCCTTGTTTCCTAGAGAAACAACATGTACAACCTAGACAGATATTAACCCCTTACCGACCGCCAATACGGCTTTTCACATCGGCCGTTAAGGGTACTTATGCCACAGCGCCGCCTTTTCACGGTGCTGTGACATAAGCTCGGCACGGGTGTCCTGTGCCGGCTAAAGTGGGTGTCGGCGGGCTAAAGACATCCGGGCATCTGCCTCGCTGCGGGACAAATGTCCCGTACTGTAATCATGTTTACAGTACGGGACAGTAGTTCCACGGAGAGGCAGGGACTCCTAGCGTCGTACATAACTATGATACCAGGAGCCCAGCTCCCTGCAGTGTGTTCGGTCCGGGACTTGCGGCCTAAATACGTTCCGTCCTTTACGGAACCGAACATGCTCGTGTGAATCCAGCCTAATTCAAAACCTGTGTGCGTTACTATAGATTTGGTCCCCTCAACTCTCCTGGGAATGCTTTCCTCTAGATTTTGAAAGATATGTATGTGCCATTCCACAGTATGTGTTAGTGAGACGCTAGCATATTTAATCCGTTTTTTGCATCCATTTTTTTAATCCAAAATCAGAAGTGGATGCATTCATGAGAAGAAAAATACATATCCATTATATTTTTTATTTTTTTTTGGCCTTTAGGATCCACTCCTTTTTTTTTTTTTTCTTAAAAAGATGCAAAATACTGATCAATTGTAAATGTGGTCTAAAGCTTACATTCAGCGTTTCAATACACCCCAAAGACCTGTGTGCATGCCGGTAAAGTTCTTCCACAACAAACTTGGCATATTATTTTTTAAGACCCTGAGCATTGTGTGATAAACTATTGTCAAAAAGTTGGAATTACACAATTCTTTAGAATGTCATTGTATACTGTAGCATTAGGATTTCCATTCACTGGGTAGACCTAGACCATTACTCATGCTACACCATCCTTAACTGTTGGAACTATATATTGCTTTTACCCAACACACATCTATCTGGAAGATGAAATGACATGATGGTAAAGCAAATTTTCTTTACTTTAGGGTATACTACCTAGTCATATGACAGTGTGTATATGTGTTTGCCACATTGCACAGCCATAATAGTAGGTGGACACCCTTAAAATATACATCTTAGATATTAACAGGTTAAATAAGGATCTGTTTACTTGCCCAATAGCTCCTTAGTGTATGAAAATGTGGTATAAGGACTAGAGGATACATTTTATTAATTTTTCCATGACCAGTGGAGCAGCTTAATTATATTTAAGCAAGTGTTTGTGCCAGTCTGCAATTGTTTCTTGTTCATTTATTTGTTTGGTCATGTGCGAAACTTTAATGAAGATCTGCTGTTCCTTTTATACTTCACAAGTAAAGTCACATGGAAATTTGTTCGGAGTGCTAAAAAGCTGTCACAAGATAATTAGAACCAGGGGGTTAATATTTTATTTGTCATCTCAAATGCTCTATCCATTGGCATTGTTTTATGGTAGTAATACTGTAAAATATTTGGTGGTTATGTACACTTTTCTCAAACTTAAAGGCTGTGTAAACCTGTGAACGCTTTTAAAAAAATTAATTAAAAAAAATCTATATATCATATAATTTTAAACTACTTTGTGATTTGGTTTTTATTAAAAAATGTTTTTACTTTTTGAGATACAGCTTCTATGTATCCTGGATACATAGAAGCTGTATCTTGCGCTTGAACCCAAATCCGTTAGGTCTGCAGGATTGACGACTTTGGTAACACCAGCTGTTATCGATCACATCTCAAAACTTGTCACCGAAGCCGTCAGCCCTGTAGACCTAACGGATTTGGGCAAGATACCGCTTCTATTTATTCAGGGTACATAGAAGCTGTAGCTCAAAAAGTAAAAACATTTTTTAATAAAAAACAATTACAAAGTTGTTTAACTCCTTAATGAGACAGCCTTGTTTGGGCCTTTAGGCTCCGTCCCTATTTTTCAAATTTGAAATGTGTAACTTTGTGTTACTAACATTGGAATGCTTTTATTTATCCAAGAGATTTTTTCGTGACGCATTGTACTTTATGTTAGTCGTAAAATTTGGTCGATACAATTAGTGTTTGTTTATGAAAACACCAAAATTTTGCGAAAATTTTGAAAAATTAGCACTTTTCGAAATTTAAATGTATCAGCTTATAAGACAGATAGTTATACCACACAAAATAGTTACTAGTTCAGATTTCGCATATGTCTACTTTGCATCATTTTTTGAACATCCTTTTATATTTATAGGTTCCAAAGCTTATAATTTTAACAGCTATTTCTCGCATTTTCCCCCAAAAATTATTTAAAAACCTGTTTATTTAGAGACTAGTTAAGTTATGAAGTGACTTTGAGAGGCCTATATATTAGAAACCCCCATAAATCACCACATTTTAAAAACTGCACCCCTCAAAGAATTCAAAACAGCATTTAGTTTCTTAACAATTTAGGCATTTTCACAGGAATTAAAGCAAAGTGGAGGCAAATTAATTTGCAATACACTTTTTCTGCAACACAGAAGATTTTGCCAGAGAAACGCAAATCAATATTTATTGCCCAGATTCTGCAGTTTTTAGAAATAGCCCACATGTGGCCCTAGTGTGCTACCTGACTAAAACACAGGCCTCAGAAGCAGTGGAGCACCTAGTGGATTTTTGGGCATCCCTTTTATTAGATTATATTTTAGGCACCGTGTCAGGTTTGAAGAGGTCTTGTGGGGCTAAAACAGAAAACACACCAAAAAGACACCATTTTAGAAAATACACTCCCCAAGGAATTCAGCTACTAGACAGTCAACATTTTAACCCCACAGGTTTTTTGCTGAATTTCTTGGAATTAGGCCGTAAAAATAAAAATTTAGATTTTTATTTTTTTTTCTTACTCAAAAAGTAGATTTAGCTCAGATTTTTCCATTTTCATGGAATAAAGGAGAAAAAGCACCCTAACATTTGTAAAGCTATTTTTCTACGAGACTGGTAAGACTCCATATTTGGTCATAAGTTGCTGTTTGGAAACACCACAGGGCTCAGAACGGAAGCAGTGTCATTTGGCTTTTTGAGCTCAAATTTTGCAAAAATGGTTTTCGGGAGCCATGTCACATTTACAAAGTCCTGCGGAACCAAAATAGTGGGATCCCCAAAAGTGACTCCATTAGGGAAACTACCGTATTTTTCAGCCTATAAGACGCACCCAGGTTTTAGACAACAGCAAATAGGAAAAAAAATCATATTTTAATACTTTTACAAAGAAAAAACTATTGGTTAAAAAAAATTATTTGTTCGGTTTCACCACATTCTGAGAGCCATAACTTTTATATTTTTTCATCGTTTGAGTGGTGTAAGGGCTTATTTTTTGCAAGACAAGCTGTAGTTTTCATTAGCACCGTTCTTTGGTACATCCGATTTTTTTTATCACTTTTTATTTCATTCTTTTAGCGCTATGTTGACCAAAAAGCAACGATTCTGGGGTTTTAATTTTTTTTTACACCGTTCACCGTGCGAGTCAAATAATGCTATATTGTAATCGTTTTGGACTTTTACGGACGCAGCGATACCAATCTTTTTTAATGTGAATGCCCGGTGTTCACATTTGCGTCGTCAGGACGCAGATACAGTTGAATTCAATCTAGAAGCAAGGAACAGTCAGCTCCCTGCTTCAGCATTAGTACAGAGCGGAGGAGCAGAGGGAGCTCCACCACTCGACGCTCTGGCTGGGGATTTCACTCCTAGAGGGAACCCCTGACGTCACTGTTCATATATGGTCAGTGACGTGAGGGGCCCCTCCTGGAGCGGAATTCTTGGCCCGACGCTCTGGCTGGGGATTCCACTCTTAGAGGAAGTCCCAATGGCGCTATGTACAGGGGTAGCGCTGTCTACAGACAGGGTGGCACTATCTTCAAGGGGTGTGTGGCACTATCCACATGGGCACTGTGGCACTATATGGGGACTATCTACAGGGGACACTGGTGGTATCTACATGGGCACTGTGTGTGGCACTTTACATAGGCACTGTGGAACTATATTTGGGCACTGGCACTTTATATGTGAGCATTGGCACGAAGGGCAGCAAAAGCGGCATTGTACTGTATGGGGTATTATACTGTATGGGGCAGCTATGGCGGCATTATAATGTATGGGGGGACTATACTGTATGGGGGCATTATGCTGTATAGGGGCAGCTGTGGGGCATAATGCTGTATGGGGACAGCTATGGGGCATTATACTGCATGGGGGAATTTGTGGGCATTATACAGTATGGAGGCATCTGTTTGGGCATTATACTGTATGGGGGCATCTGTTTTGGCTTTATACTTTATAGGTTCATCTATGGGGACATTATACTGTGTGGGGAAAGCTATTTGGCATTCTACTGTGTGGGAAGCACTATTTGGCATTATAGTGTGTGTGTGTGTGTCAGCTATAGGGGCATTATAATGTGTGTGAGGTTCTATGTCGGCATTATACTGTGGGGAAGCACTATGAGATCATGATACTATGGGCTGAATCGGGTGGGTGTGGTTAGAGGCGTAGCTTAAGGAAAAAAAATGTCCCTCTTTTTGCGATACTTGAAAGTTGGGAGGTTTGAGCAAAGGTGTCCATAGTATTTAAAGTATACCTAAACTTTTAGATAACTTTTCAGATTAAGCTGACATACGTGTGAGCATAATGAATAACATTATTTCTGTCAATTATTTGACTTGTATATAAAATGTTTAGCAGTTGTCCCTTCTGCAGCTCTAGCTCTAATTTTCAGTTTTATCTGAGCTAGTGGGCATAGCCTAACTGCTATCATGCTTTCTATACACTGAACACGGGGAAGAGAAGATTTCTGCTCTCCTATCTCTATCATATATATATATATATATATATATATATATATACACACACACATTGTGTGTGTGTGTGTGTGTGTATATATATATATATGTGTGTGTGTGTGTGTGTATATGTATAATATATAAAAAGCTGCATGAAGGAGATTATACAGCAGTAATGAGCAGTGTAGCTGTAAATCCAGCACTGGAGTGTGATATAACACTAACTACAAGCTGCAACAGTGTTGCTGTGTCTCTCTCTTTGCCTCTCACACTCTTTTCCTGCTTCCTCCTTCCCTCTCCTTAGACTTTTATGAGAAACTGTAACAATACTTCGGTGAGCGAAGAGTCTGTCTTGTCTAAATACCCATTTACACAAGCCAATAATCGGGAACGAGTGTTCCTAAGATGGCTCGTTCGGACAATTATTGTACTGAGTGAGTGAATAGTTAGTAGGGGCGAGCCAGATAAGTGGAGAAAGGGAATTTATCTCCTATAATATTTATTACGAGGTTTCTTATATTCACTTATATTATTGATTTATTGAAAGTTGGTTCAAAGTGCAGTGACTTTTTAAGACTATATTGCGTTCTTGTTGCAGTGGAGGTTCGGAGCCTCCGTTACAATTTCATTCATGCTATAATTCTCGTCAAACAATGGAAATCTTGAAGGAACACGACGGACCCAATTGTAAGATATTGTGATCATCATCCACCAGTAGTATTAGTCATTTGACGGATCTGGTACTGCGTTGTGTCTTCCGTTATAAAGCTCAGCCACGGCGTATATATAAACAGAGTTTAAACCATTCAAACAATGGATAGAAGATTTATTCACATGATCGAAAGAAGAAAACTGGATAGATAACCGCTTTATCTATGCAATACTTACTGCGATCCTTTATGCCTGCTAGGTTCTCCTTTTTAATTTAATTGGAATAATTTTATGAGGAAATTTTTAAATATTTCATAAGATTTCCACCTTTCGTTGGCACGGGCCTCAAACAATAACAAGGCCCCAATGCCCTACTGCAGCTTGTTGCTTTGCTCTCAGCATCGACTCGCCTGTTTGATTAAGGTTTAGCCTCTGCTGACAGATTACCATTGGAAAAGGCCTTTGGCTGTGCCACACAGAATTAGTTAAACCGAGGATTAACCAGAGCACTCTCACTAATACAACCAAATTGTCAACAAGATCAAAGGGTTTTATAGAAAACATAAAGCAATTTACTGGAGTGTACGTTATTGAAAGAACACTAGCAAGAAAAAGAAAAACATTCAGAAACTCCACTAGCAGAAGGGGAAAAAAAGTTTTACTTGCTGTTATTTATCTGTTTTCATTGGCTTGTCATGCATTAACATTGCAGGTAGGGAAAACGCCAGTTTTGCACAACATATTTACAACACTCCACATTTTCAATGTATATAAAGTGGTGAATATCAAGTGGTGAATATCAAGTGGTGAATATCTTTGCAGCAGCTTTGCTTTACTTCATTTAAAATTGTGAGGTTATGTTTTACGTTTAGGCAGAGTGCTAAATTCTGCTGGATTCCTCTTGACCATTGAGCAGTGCATTGTCGGATCTCCGATTTGTTAGGTTGGATATACACATAAGATAGTTGTTGGCCGAGCTCTCCATTAACTTGCATGCACAGTTCATCCACTGCAGGGAAATAAATGACCGCATGGAGCTTCCCATGGCGATAAGAGCTGATTGCTGTGGTTCGAGAAGTCAAAACCGATGCAATCAGCTAATCGCTGAGGAGTCGTCAATTTAGGAATGGGTTGTCGAATTGAGTCAAGCCTTTTAACTCGTTAACGCATTATCACACACATACACATCACGGGAAGGGTCATCTTCCCTCATTCCGACATGCATGTACATGATCGTAATTGCATGGGCACAGGAGCTGCACCCGAGCAATCACCACGGGAGCCTTTTAATGTTGCGGTCAATAGCAGGCGCAGCATTTGATTGGTTTGACAGAGGGAGAGGGCTCCCTATGTCACCCATCCGTGGCCTGCAAGCTCGATCTCCAGCTGCTGATGGGTTGCCATGGCAGCCGAGGCCTAACAAGGTCCCCCAGACCTGCTACGACTGTTTTTCCTATTAGGCCATGCCAGAAGCACATGCTAATTGGCTGCCTGTTAGTTTTACACTGATAGGCAGTAATGCTTTGGTTTACTAAGTATACCAAACAGTGGCGTAACTACCACTGTAGCAGCCATAGCGGCAGCTATGGGGGCCTGTGGCATGAGGGGGCCCCTAATTCAATAGCATCTGCATCCTTAGGAAGCAGATACTATTGAATACTATGGCAGAGCAGGGAAAGGATCCCTTGAGCAGGTCCGTTCATCATGGGAACAGGGCCTAGGTGAGAGATTTGTTTGGAGGGCGCTATCTACAGGGGGGCTGTATGGCACTATCTACAGGGAGGCTGTATGGTACGATCTACAAGGGGGGGCTGTATGGCACTATCTACAGTGGGGCTGTATGGCACTATCTACAAGGGGGCTATATGCCACTATCTACAGGGTGGGCTGTGTGGCACTATCTACAGTGGGGCTGTATTGCACTCTACAATGGAAAGGGCTGTATGGCACTATCTACAGGGGGCTGTATAGCACTATCTACAAGGGGGGACTGTATGGCACTAGCTACAAGGGAGGGCTGTATGGCACGATCTACAGGGGGAGGTGGTGGCACTATCGACAAGGGGGGGCTATATGTCATCGTCTACAGGGTGTGCTGTATAGCACTGTCTACAGGGGGTGCTGTATGGCATAATCTACAGGGGGGTTTGTATGGCACAATCTACGGGGGGGGGGGGCTTGCTATGTTGCAAGTTTGCTATGGGGCCCAGTCTTTCCTAGTCACGCCCCTGATACCAAAGCATTATATCAGAGATCAAAAGATCACATTGTCAAGTCCCATAATGGGACTAAAAAAATATTTAAATACAGTTAAATAAGGTTTATTGAAATTTTTTTTAAATTGCTTAGGAAAAATAAAATCTAAGCTAAAAAATACAAAAATTAAATAACGACCCAAACACCAAAGTTAACTTTATTTAAACCGCATGGTGAATTCCTTACCAAAAAAATGCAAAAAAACTCTTGTGAAATAGCTTTTTTTTTCATCCCCCCCAAAAAATATACTAAAAATGTATCAATAAGTCCAATGTACCCTAAAGTTGTACTTATGAAAACTACACCTCACCCCGCAAGAAACATGCCCGCACATGGCCATATTGACAGAAAAATACATAAGTCATAGCTGTTGGTATGCAGCGATGCTAAAATAAATACATTAATTTAAAACTCGAAAAACAATGCTGGAATAAATAATTTTTTTTCAATTCCCTCACAAAAAAGTTGCTAAAAGTTAATCAGAATATTATAGGTACCAAAAAATACGGTCATGAAAAATGTAGCTCGTTCCACAAAAAAAAAACAGGAATGTCGACGGGAATATTAAAAAGTTTTGACTCTTGTGATGCGACAATGAAAAAACTAAAACGAATGCCTGGTCATTAAGGCTAAAATAGTCCTAGTCTTTAAGGGGTAGTACTTAAAATCAAAGTAGATTGAATTGCAGAGATATGTTTTAACTTAGATAAGATTGTATTTATATGACTAATTATTTTTTACGGTTTGGTAGCGTTTTTTCTGCATCGTGGCAAAAATAAAATTCAAGAAGTACTCATGTAAAAACATGATTTGGTTCCCTGTTAATCAGTGTCACAAAAGTTCAAATACACAATTCACAAAATAAATCATAGAAAGATCCAAAGTGGGTGTATACTTTTTTAATAGCACTTTATACATCAAATTGAAAGAGCCAGCAAACCAGTGTACATAGGAGTTTGCTGTTGGTGCACAACTTTTGGCTAGAGTTGTATTTAAGGGGTTGGCTCAACTGGACAACCCTATTAGGGTTTATGGGTGTCATACTTGAGAGTCCCTGCTTTGGAACCCCTTCTACTATCTATTGATTGATGGAGTAAAGCTGGCCATACATTAGGGATGGCAGACGGCTGTTTTCTGAACGACTTGTTGTTCATGATTGTCCTGTAATGTTTGACGCTCTGACGACAACGCCATAAGTTAAAACGACAAATGGCCAATCGATCTCTTCCTTGTTCTTTAATCTAATCTGGGCTTCTATTGATGGAATGCAGATTTGTTTTCTTTAGCATGAAAGACTTTCCAAGGACTGCATCAGACAACGACCAAAAAAAAACAACACGGCTGATCACATTTTCCACAGATGTGACGTTCGCCAGCATCTGTTATGCTCGTTCTCATCACGAAAAGGTTAAAATATCTAGTGTATTGCCAGTTTAAAACATATGGATGATCCCCAAGCTTTTTGAAATAATATTTCAAGGACAAATGTAGGACAAAAGAATCTAACAACCTGTTCTCTTTGTCTGGTAATCCAATCTTTATGATTGCTCTCTATTGAACTTTATTTTCTAGACCCTGCAGAACCCTTTGAAATGTAGCACTTTACTATCGGATGAAATATAAATAAGAATACTAATGTTTTGGGTAACCATTTTTTTGTATTGCAAAATAGCTATGCAATCCTTACACACATACAATATTCTGTTTTATCAAATAACTGACACCCTCAGTCCCTTGCCTAGCTAGTGGAGGAGAGGAGGAAAATAAAAAAATAAACTAAAAACAACTTATTCATTCTGTATATGAAAAAAATTGTCTATATACATCATCCAATAATATATACATCATCCAATACTAGTATCCATGGTTTCAATGCTGAAAGAAACAATGGGAGTTTACCCAATTTAACGTAGTATGTTTTACCTGAGTTACATAGTTAGTACGGTTGAAAAAAGACATGTCCATCAAGTTAAACCAAGGGATGGGAAAAAAACGGTGTGGAGTGAAACAGAAATTCTACACATTGACATAGGAGCGAATATTTTTTTGTTCTAGGAAATGATCTAAGCCTTTTTTAAAGCCATCTCCTGTTCCTGCTGTGACGGCTCCTGCGGTGACTATTCCATAGATTCACAGTTCTCACAGTAAAGAAGGCTTGTCACCTCTGCAGGTTGAACCTTTCTTTTTCCAGACGCAGGGAGTGCCCCTTTTTTTGAGGGGTTTTACATGGAACAGGATTTCACCATATGTTTTGTATGTGCCGTTCATATATTTATATAAATTAATCATGTCCCCCTTTAGTCGTCTCTTTTCAAGGCTAAATAGATGTACTTCTTTTAATCTTTCCACATAACTTAGATTCTCCATGCCCCTTATTAGTTTAGTTGCGCTTCTTTCTTTTTTTTCCAACTCTAAGACATCCTTTCTATGACGTGGTGCCCAGAACTGAACTATTTTTATTTAGATATATTTTTTTTCGTGGGTTTGTTTGATTTTGATTGTTACAGTCAGTTGTAATATATAAACGTGTATATATATATATATATAATATATATATATATATATATAAAATAATTAAAAAAAAGAACTAAACTGCATATTCTAGATGTGGCCGCACGAAGGCTTTGTGAAGTGGTAATAAAATCTTGATGGGGTATATTATGAAAACTGATCCACAAAAATGTTTTCAAAAGTGGGAAGAGGACCTAGGAGACATCTCCGAGCTCCAATGGAATAATATTTTAAAATAAATTCAACTTCTTTTGCAAAATCCAGGATTTTTGCAATTACAGTACTTTATATTCCATGGACTATGTCCATCACCTAAAAGATTGATCAAGGTGGCAGTTAGGGATGAATCAATTTGTCCTAAATGCCTTAGGGTATGTTCACACGGCGGGGGTCCGTAACGGCTGAAATTACGGGGATGTTTCAGCCTGTAAACATCCCCGTAATTTCAGCCGTACCGGCATGTGCAGGCGCTTGAACGCCGCGTCCATTACGGCCGTAATTAGCGCTGCTATTCATTGGAGTCAATGAATAGCGGCTCCAATTACGGCCAAAGAAGTGACAGGTCACTTCTTTGACGCGGGCGTCTATTTACGCGCCGTCATTTGACAGCGGCGCGTAAATATACGCCTCGTGTGAACAGACAAACGTCTGCCCATTGCTTTCAATGGGCAGATGTTTGTCAGCGCTATTGAGGCGCTATTTTCGGGCGTAATTCGGGGCAAAAACGCCCGATTTACGTCCGTAAATAGGCCGTGTGAACATACCCTTAAAGATGAAGCTGATGTAATTTATCTATTGCAAAGTCCAAAATTACATACGTTTTGGGAAAGTGTTTTGGCTGGACTTAGTTACAATTTTAATATTTCTTTGACTTTGGCATCTATGGTTTGTATTATTGGATATATCTACCAAGGAGTGTTGCATCTTGAGTATCACCTAGCTGTCCAGAAGGCGCTATATATAGCCTGAAAAGTTATTGCTCGATATTGGTTGGCTGATGTCACATAGTAGACGATTGAAAATAATTAATGGTCAGAATTGCGATGTATTAAAATCAAAAAAAATTCTAGCTGTAAAAAAATATCTGTTTACATTTGTGTTGTGTTGTAGACTGAGCAATGTAATCGTTTCCATCTTATTTCCGAGCAAATGAATGGCCTGTTCCAGTGCAGAAAGAACACGTGGGACCAAAGCACAGACAGAAATGGCAATTTGAAAAGTTAATGTAGAATTAAAGATGCTTAACACTGTTTCAAATAGGTCCTTTATATTGTTAGCTCTTTGATAAATAGATAAATGCATTAAGAAAAGCATTTTTGGCACCGCTTGCAGAAAGAGTTGGCTCTTGCATTGGCCTGAGTGATTGGCAGTTTTTTTTTTATGGCAATTTCTAATTAAAGCCTAATAGACTTTTCAAATAAGCATGATTTAAAAGTCTCACTTGCTCTTAAAAATGATGCTACCTAGTTAACTGTCTTTGGCTTTCTAATTTACTTTACATTTGTGATCATGGAAACTGTCAGATAATGCTTATTTTTTCTCCCTAAAATGTACAGCTCAGGCCAAGACCTCACACACCCAATGTTGATGCAGATTTTGGTGCAGTTTTTGGCTCAAATTTTTGAGCCAAAGCCAGAAATAGTTGCAAGAGGAAAGAAAGGTATCCTGATAAAACTGATACATATCCTTTCTTCTCTGTCCACTCCTGTGTTTAGTTAAAAAGAACTGCACAAATAAAATGTGTGTGTGATCCTGGCCTTACCTTGTTTTTTGCTTACATGACAACGCATGGTGTTTAACCCATTGAAGGTAAGGCAGGTTTTGACTTTGAGGACATTAATCATTTTTTTTTATTTTTCCAAGGTTGGTCATAACTTTTTTTTTTTTTTGCTCAGATAAACCCTTGGCTGTCTTCCCGTACAAAGTATGAACCTTATTCACATTACAAGGAATCCAGGGATCAAAGGAGGGTACCCCGACGCAATCCGTGTTGTTCACAACACACAAAGGGTTAATCTATTGAGATTGGAGGCTGTGTATTACAGCTCTTCCCCCGCCTCCGAGCACACTGTACTGTAGCAGTGCCTGCGCGGTCAGCTTGACAAGTATGCCCATCATGATGCGGCTACTGATTGATGTGGCTAATGCTTGACAAGCATACGCATCCAGGCTAATTTTGGAGTTTAGGACCAAAAAAATAATAATTATTTACTCCAACACTCACAGGTTTTTTTATTTTTGGTCTATGGCACTTATGTTTTTTTTTGTTTGGTTATATGGGTTGAGTGGGGTATATTTATTTCCTTGGTGACATACACAGTTTGTATGTGTTTATTTATTCTTTTTTTCTACCTTTTTTTCTTTCTATACAGACTTTTTTAAATTCTGCTTTAGATTATTCTCTTTATGGCATATATATGATCAAAATTAGCATAGCTATAATAATATACTATATATACCCAGGCTAAAATTAGGACATATTAACATATACCCTAACATCGGACAATCACCCACATTTATTAATGCTGCCTTATAGTTAGATCGCATAAACTTATACCAGGCAGTCACAAAATGTGCCAAATTTCTCACAGTGGTGCATGCTGTTGGACATTTTGTATGATCTGTTAGACACTTTTCTCTTCCTTATACCACCTTTGATTTGGATTATTTTGCACCAGAATTTTGTGCACATTTTTGACGCCCTTTCAGATAAGCCAAATCCCTTTTCCGCTAAGTCACACCCCTTTTTCTAGCCACTATTTAAAAAGGGTCTTGTAAGGTGCAATCATCAGAATTGAGCCTCTTTGAACTAAATAATTTTTTTTTACACTTTCTAGATTCAGACACAGTGGTAAATCTGCCCCAAATAATTTTCCCTGTAATGCCCTCTTCACAACGTGTTTTGATTTTCCGTCGGATATATACTTCGGTGCTCTGCCCGTGGACCCTGGGAAATCTCCTGACGTCATCATCCATGTATGGATAGTGACTTTAGAAGCTTCTCCGGGAAGAGGAAGCATCAATAATCACTCTGCCAGGGAGTGTTTTCAGGCCATATTCCCTAGGCTGAGCGATTTCTGAAGCTCTGCCCATGGACTCTGGTCCTGGGGAAGCATCTGAATCTACTGTCTACATTTAGACAGTGTCTTTAGGAATTTCCCCAGGGCCGAAGTCCCCGGGCAGAGTAAGCTTCATAAATTGCTCAAATCGTCAGTTTTTTCTAGGAGCAAGTTACCTGCATTGATTTTTATGTACTGGCTACCTTTCTTCTTCAATCACATTGTCTCTGTCACCACATATAAGTGCTCTATCTTCTACATAATCTGATTGGCACTGTAATGTAGATTACAGCAGTGTTTTTTAATTAGAAAAACAATCAATTTTGACAGAGTTATGAGCTAGTTTAGATTTATGCTAATGAGTTTCTTGGGCGTGTTTTTACTTTTTGACCAAGTGGGCGTTGTGGAGAGAAGTGTATGACGCTGACCAGTGGGCGTTGTGGAGAGAAGTGTATGACGCTGACCAATCAGTGACCAATCAGCGTCATACACTTCTCTCCATTCATTTACTCAGCACATAGTGATCTTGCTAGATCATGATGTGCAGTCACATACTCACACATTAACGATACTGAAGTGTCTTGAGAGTTAATAGACATCACCTCCAGCCAGGACGCAATGTCTATTCACAATCCCGACACTTCGGTAACGTTTGTGGGGGACTTACAGCACAGCAAGCGTAATCTCGCGAGATCACGCTGTAAGCTGTCATTTACAGCGTGATCTCGCAATCTACATTACAGCGCCAATCACATTATGTAGAAGATAGGGCACTTATAATGAGGTGACAGAGCCTCTTTAAGGCAGCTCGATGGACTACAGTGGCAAACATCTGGTGACATGTTTGTTTTTTAGTGTCACCCTAGCACTGTTTCTTGACTGCCACTTGTGTAGTTCTAGAATAAAGTAGAGGAAATATGAGGTACTGTAACTTTTTGTTATCTTATTAGATTTCCACTGCAGGATGGACGAAGTAGTAGCTTTATCTCTTTGATACACGTATAACACAAATAATTTAGCAGTGATCGATATGCCTTGATATTGATGAAAACATCCAGGAATTGCTATATAATGTGCTCAAGTAAATCTGAGATGGGAAGGCCTCATATAAGATGTGTCTTTTGAAATGTTACTCTTTGATTACTAGTCTTAAAGGGACACTCCGGCCAAAATTAAAATGTCCCATTTGTACCATTATGATATTCCATGTGTCAGTCTCTCACCTGTTATTTTTCTTGCTGCTTCTATCTCTATATGTCAGACTGGGATGGTTACGTAGCAATTAGGTAATGCTGGGATTTGCGCTATTGATTCCGTCACAAAAACGGAAACATGCTGGAATGGTGACAAACGTAAACCATTAGCAATGTTTCCATCACCATTGATATCAATGGTGATGCAAACGCAAGCTACGGTTTCCGTTTGACTTTCCGTTGAGGGGTTCACCCGACGGAAACCTCAGACGGAACCCCTGAACGGAAAGCGAACGCTGATGTGAACCGGCCCTAAGAGAAATGTAAAGAACCCTGGGTTTATTATTATTATTATTATTATTATTATTATTCGGTCTAGTCAGACGTTTTCTTCTTAAAATAACCACTTAAGGACAGACCTATTTGGGCCTTTAGGGATATTTTTTGTTTTCTTGTTTTTTTTGCGGGACAAGTTTAATTTACACCATTTTAGGGGGTTATTTATTACATTTATCGATGAACAATTAATGTTTTTGGGCGAGCGAAATAAAAAGTGATTCCATCATGATGTTTTGCTTCTGTTTTTTTAAGCGTTTTACTGCGCAGTATAATTTTAACTTATTAACTTTATCCTGCAGTTCATTACATTCGCGGTGAAAGCAAAACTATAGAGTTTTTATATGTTTAAATGTTTTTGCACAATAAAAGTATACTATGTGAAAAAAGAGAGAGACTATTTGGACCACGTTCCGAGAGCCATAATTTGTTTTAATTTTTTGTCAACATAGATATATGATGGCTTGCTCTTGGCGGGATGAATTGTAGTTTTTATTCGCACCATTTTCGAGTACATATAATTTATTGATTGTTTATAAATTTTTTGGGGGTGGGAAAAGGTGTTCATACGAAATAGGAGGTATTAATAATAATTAAATTTTATTCTATAGGTCATGACAATTGCAGCAATACCATATATGTATTTTTTTATTGTTTACTATTTTTAAACTGTAGATTTTTTTTTTATAATGAATTAAGGAGTTCATTTTTCGGGGGAGGGGCAGAAGGGACTTTTTTTAATTAAACTTTCTAAAAATGTAATTTCGTTTTCCGTTTCGTTTTATCGTTTATATAATGTGTTAATGAGCCAGGTGTTAAAATAGCAATTATTAGTTAGTACACTGGGCTGCTTTCCAGATATCATCACACATTCTGTTTGAGCTTCATTTATCTCTGGGATAATATTTTAAATCTTTAGGGCTCATTCACACAGAAAAGCTGTGTGCACAGCCCTTTATTGTGCCACACAGAGTACTTACAGGTCTGTCTTAACTCCATGAGGCACTGCATTCTGCCGTAAAGGCAATGTTTCTAGGGGTGAATACCTCTGAACATGTTTTCACAGAATTCAGATGAATCTGTGTGTAAATTCCTCCATGTGCATACAAAAATACACACCGGGCTCATAGCACATTATGGGTGCTGTATATGAGGCTTAAACGTATGTAAACTGCATTTATACCTCTAGCATATACTATATACTCCATTCTTGTTTAGCTTATGCTAGCAGCGACAAAAGTATCAATGGTTTTGCCATATCGTGTTTGTTTAGCTACTATAGGAAAGTATTCTATGACATGACAGGGTTTGCTCACTCTAATTTTTGGCTGTTAAGAAGTTCAGGCAAATGTCTATGAGCCTAGAAAAAGTACCCTGTATGATGCTGCTAATAGACAGCATGAGGGCCCTTTTACACTGGCCCATTTTGGCCGTAACAATGAGCGCCACAAGGAGCTATTATCAGTAATGTATGGGGGGGGGGAGTGCTCGTCACTACGACCACTTTTCTCCATACATGTCTATAATGTCGGCAGCACATCTCCCTGTTTACACGGGGAGATGGGCTGACGTCAGCAATATTTTTCGACTCCAGAAACCATACAATCACTCGATTAATGAACCGATCGTTATCTTGATAATTGGCCTCTATAAATGGGCCTTAAAACTAGTTCAAGTTACATTTTGTAACAGGGAAGAGACTTTAAAACGACAGTGTGAATGATAGACTTGCAGAGGTATAATAGAGTGCATTTGTTAAGTTTCTTTTACTAAAAAAAATGAAATTAATTATGTAGCATTGGTGGTAAGATTGTGATATAGATTGCTTCAGCCGTATGACAGAATGCTAAACAACAAAATCATGGTTTCTTGTGATTGATCTTTTATTTGTTCAGACAAGTTTATAGTTCTGTTCAATAGTTGAAACAAAGGTCTTAAAAATGAAACATCATCATTAATCGGTGATCTCTTATTGCTGATCACATTCTGTAAACTGATTAGTTGTACTGCTGATTTGCTTTTTGACAAACAATGCGGCTATGTGCTTGTTAAATGTTCTTGTGAATTTTACCTTTAAAAGGTTGTCTTTTCCAAGAGGAAGGTACTCTGGTTAGCTGAACATGAGGGCTTTTAGTTTTCATCACCAGGGTCATTTTTTGGTAAAGTGATGCACTGCATAGTGCCCTTTGAAATAAGTGGGGAACGTGTAATGCAAGTTACAAGCGTCTATCCTGTGCAAAAGACATTCTTTGAGGCTGTTTCTTAATATGGTTAATAGAGGGTTAGAGGGAGGGTCCTGGTTACAGATCCTCTCTCTGTTACTATCACATGCCCTAAATCCATTTGTTGATCTGAAATTTTTGTCAGTCAATCCTGTCGATAATCTCATGACTATAGTTCCTGCCCAACGATCAGTCAGGTTGAAGTTTAATGTACTTGATCCTTTGTGCCTCTGAAAGGTAAGTGTTGCCAGAGGTGTCTTACAGCCACCTATATCTTATCCCAACTGAAAAAAGCATGGCCACTGTTACACACATGTTTATGTAGGAGTCAAACAGGATTCTTTTTATTTACCCGACAGATGGCAAGTGCATATGTATGTATATATATATATATATATATATATATATATATATATATATATATATATATATACAGGGTGGGCCATTTATATGGATACACCTAAATAAAATGGGAATGGTTGGTGATATTAACTTCCTGTTTGTGGCACATTAGTATATGGGAGGGGGGAAACTTTTCAGGCTGGGTGTTGACCATGGCGGCCATTTTGAAGTCGGCCATTTTGTATCCAACTTTAATTTTTTCAATGGGAAGAGGGTCATGTGACACATCAAACTTATCGAGAATTTCACAAGAAAAACAATGGTGTGCTTGGTTTTAACGTTACTTTATTCTTTCATGAGTTATTTACAAGTTTCTGACCACTTATAAAATGTGTTCAAAGTGCTGCCCATTGTGTTGGATTGTCAATGCAACCCTCTTCTCCCACTCTTCACACACTGATACCAACACCGCAGAAGAAATGCTAGCACAGGCTTCCAGTATCCGTCGTTTCAGTTGCTGCACATCTCGTATCTTTACAGCATAGACAATTGCCTTCAGATGACCCCAAAGATAAAAGTCTAAGGGGGTCAGATCCGGAGGCATTTCTTCTGCGGTGTTGCTATCAGTGTGTGAAGAGTGGGAGAAGAGGTATAACACAGTATATTTTGGATGTGAGCCCTTGCACTTTATTGTGTATATGTAAATATATTTATATTCATTTACTGAATTTAGATTAGAAGACGTTGCAGACTGTGTTTGACTAACATGGTTTGAGGTTGTCTTTGAACTTTTGGTGTTCTCCAACTGGTAAATAATTTGTACCAATGGTGAACTAATATGTTAGTGTTTTTTGTTTTTTTATAAGCTAATGAGTAGAAGAACCAGCGTAAATCAGGTATACTTCATGCCTTACAAAATTTGCTAACCGAGTTTAGGTGTGGCCGTATTACCTGCTGGGTTTCTTCATTCTTTATTGTTGTTATTGTGACAGGTAGATTCATAAAGCTTGAAATTTGTACAAATCAGTTGTCACTCTCAGCAGCTTGTCAGCGTGTCAGCAGCTTGTGTCTTGCTGTGCAAGGAAAAAGTGGAGTGGAGAGATGAAGCGGCCTGGAGCTTTAGACAAGTGGGCAACTGTGGAGAAAGGAAACTAATTCTAATGCATCTAAAATGGAGATAGGCTCTGAGGTGCTAGTTGATCCTGTAGTGCAGCCATTGATTTCTTCTCCTTGATGTTGAACAACAGTGCAGCCAGAAATAACGTTGCCCGTAGCTGAAAACTGCTGCTTATTGCTGGCTAAATACTCCCCCTATGTATGGAGAACATAATATGAGTGCTATTTTCTAGTTGTATGTCTACTGGCAAGAGCTGTTTCCTAGGCTTGTTAGAGAGGGGATTTTTATTTAATAAATTCCCTCAGTAACACACATATAAGGCCGGATTCACACGCGTTTTGCTTGCACTTCTGTGTGTCATCAGTGTTTGCTGCGTGGCTGCGTGATTTTCACGCATATGTGTAGAAAAAAAAATTAAGGAAGTGCATTTATTTTTTCCTTCATTTCTTTATCTACTGTTGCGCGAATCACACGCGACACACGGAAGTGCTTCCGTGTGCTGGGCACAATTTTCACGCACCCATTGACTTCAATGGGTGCGTGCTGCGTGAAAAACGGCCAAGCATAGGAAATATCGTGAGTTTTACGCAGCGGACACGCTGCGTGAAAATCACGGAACCTCTGAACTAACATGGGTCCGTGCGAAACGCGTGATTTTCACGCGCGTATCACGGACGTTAAACACGTTAGTGTAAATAAGTAACATTAATGAGCCACTGTAAAGACCAAACTGTGTTGAATGTTTTTATTTAATATGTGCTTAAAGAGAAACTGAAAATAAAATTACCATGTTATACATTATGGCATTAACATAACTCATGCTCCAAATGATTGGCTTAATCTTAAATAATACATGTTCTGCCAATCTCGACAGGCGCCATTGCCTATCCACTGCTGGGATAAGGCATTACACAATAACTTTGGTTCTTTACGGGTCTGTTTATAATTCCATCCTTTTCTATACCACCTCAGTAATAGCAGATTGAATCCATAGAAAATTTGCTACTGATCTAAAGAGTTGCGGCTATAAGGAAGGGAAATGTAATTCTTATTTACATGTCCTTATCTGTGCCGTTGGTTCTGCAAATTGTACATGTCAATAGCAGTCGACCACTCCCTGTGGATATATCCCGTGTGACTTCTCTATAATCTTCATCTCTTACCCGTGGCTGTCAGGTAGCACATTTTGAAAGTGGGCTCAGTTTTCTCTTTTTAAGACATGAATTCTTGAAAGCGAGTCTATGGGACAAACGTTGTTAATAAAGATGATGTCCTTTTTAGTTGTTAATATTGCTGTATGTATTCACATAAATATTAAATGTTAAAGATTTAAATAAACAGGTCGCCCAATGTCAACAGAGCTATTTAGTCATCCAGGTACCAAAAGTCTGTATACTGGTACAATACAACCCAGACCTTTTCTTCTCTTTAGCTTCTTCTAGCACAGCTGTCCAGGGCATGAAAGCTACAGCGCTTGTGAAGCCATTAAGTGTTGAACATTTACAAGGAAGAGATTTGCAGTTATTTGCCGTTGAACATTAATTGTTTAGTGCATTAAATGGGGGGGGGGGGGGGGGGGTTGGAAAAAAAATTCCATGCACATTTTACTTCATTGGTTGAAGCTTCCCACCAGTTCCCTAATGTATACCTTTTACTATAATCATTTACGGGTGTGATTCGGCTAATCGGGTAGAGCAGCTGCAGGGAAATTTCTTGTGGCTGCTTTCCTGGTGTCATCTGAAGGCTGAAAAGCTGTTCTGATGTGCTGATGTCCATCGCTGCAACTATTGACAGTTCCAGAGAGAGTGAATTTGATTTAATTAATGCGGAGCTTATACTGGCACCAAGAGATGATTCTGACTTTTGATAATCACGTTACTTGTAAATAGTTACATAGTTGATAAAGTTGAAAAAAGACACAGGTCTATCAAGTCCAACCTATAATCCTACCGTGTTGATCCAGAGAAAGGAAAAAAAACCCTATGAGACAGATGCCAATTGCCCCATATTGGGAGAAAAAATTCCTCCCTGACTCGAAATATGGTAATCAGAATAAATCCCTAGATCAATGTCCTATCTCCAGAATCTAGTACCAATAAGGGCCTGTTCACGTCAGCGTTCGCTTTCCGTTCCGGGGTTCCGTCTGAGGTTTCCGTCGGGTGAACCCCGCAGCGGAAAGTGAAAGTGAAACCACAGCTTCCGTTTCAGTCCGTATCAATGGTGACAGTAACATCGCTAATGGTTTCTGTTCGTCACCATTCCGGCAGGTTTCTTGTAATGAGAATCTATGCCTTTTTTTTTTATGCATCCCATGATTTTATTGGGATGCTAAAGTTAAATTTACTGTACACTAATATCCCCAAGTCTTTTTCAGGGGAAGTTTTACTCAGTGTTCAACTACTTAGTACATAATTTTATCCAGATTAAACTTGGGTTATCCGGGTTGTTAAAATCATTCAAGCGCCGTGGCCCCTCCAAGCAGCTGATCGGCGTGGTGCTGACAGTCGGATCCCCACCAATCTAATATTCATGGCCTATCTTGAGGATACACACATATGAGGAAAAAAAAGGGAGAGGATATGGAACAGCGGCGCTCCTCCGAGATTTTTGTGGAATAATTAATGTTTTTTCCGGCTGCCACCAACTGCGGTCCCTCGGTGGATGAATCGTCCTTGCAGGGAACAAATATATAATGAAGAGATAGGTAAAAAATGCAGTATATTGTGCAGTATCGGCGCCAGTCTTGAAGGAAAAAATGCTTCTTTACGCTATTTTTCTTGCAAACGTACTCTTTATTGGAATGACAACGCGTTTCTGCTGTGACCAACTCCTGCGGTAGACTATTCCACAGATTCTCAGTAAAGAAGGCTGATCACTCTGGAGATTTAACCTTTTTTGCTTCCAACTTAGGGAGTGCCCCCTTGGTTTTTGAGGGGATTTTACATGGAACTGGTTTTTACTATATTTCTTGTATTCGTCATAATATAGTTATACACATTACTCTTAGGCCCTGTTCGCACGGAGTGTTTTTCAGGCAGATTTTGATCTGCCTGCACGCCGTTAGACGCATTTTTCGCCCGTAACCATTGAGCGCCGTGGGCAAAAACGCAGCGAAAAATGCTTTCTCTGCCTCCCATTGGTCAGAGACGTAAACGCCCAAAGATAGGGTATGTCGCTTCTTTTTCCCGCCGGTTTTACTGTTCGTGGGAAAAAAAAACGCCTCCGCCTCCCATTGAAATCAATGGGAGGCATTGTTGGACTTTTTGGGCGTGTTTTCTGACGTGGTTTCCGCATCAAAAAACGTGTAAAAAAACTCAGTGTGAACAGGGCCTTAGTTGTCTCTTTTCAAGGCTATAATAGGTTAAATTATTTTAATCTTTCCTTATAACTAAGACTCCCCATGCCCCTTATTAGTTTAGTTTCTCTTCTTTGTATTTTTTCCAACTCCAGAGCATCCTTTCTATGAACAGGAGCCCAAAACGACATATTCTAGATGAGGCCTCACTAATGCTATGTAAAGTGGTAATATTATAACTCTGTCCCGCGAGTCCATGCCTCTTTTATTACACAAAATCTATGATTTACAAGTACACTCAGATCCTTCTCAACAAGTGACTCCCCCAGTGTAGCTCCCCCTAGGACATATGATGCATGCAGGTTGTTGGTACCCAGATGCATAACTTTACATTTATCTACATTAAACATAATTTGCCAAGTGGACGCCCAAACACTTAGTGTGTCCAAATCGGCTTGTAATTTTTGAACAACTTCCATAGACTGAACTATATTACATAGCTTGGTGTCATCTGCAAAAATAGAAACATTACTCTTAGGCCCCATGCACACGACCGTGCCCACAAAGTATGGGAGCACGGGCCGCAAAATGCAAAAGAACGGACATGTTCCATAATTCCCGGAACATTTCCACGGCACGGACATCCTTCTATAGTGCTACGGAAAGGTGTCCGTGTTCAATGAACGTGAATGGGTCCGTTTTTGAGGTTTTTTTACGGTCGTGTGCATGGGGCCTTAATCCCATCCTCTATATCATTAATAAATAAGTTGTTAATAGTGTTCTAAGGAATGAACCCTGTGGTCACCACTTATAACCGGGGACCATTCAGAGTAGGAATCATTGACCACAACTCTCTGGATACGGTCCTTGAGCCGATTTTCAATCCAATTACAAGCGATACTTCCTAAACCTATAGACATTAATTTACCCATTAGACGTCTATGGGGGACAGTGTCAAATGCCTTTGCAAAGTCCAAAAACACTATATCCACAGCGGCCTCTCCGTCTAGGCTTCTGCTCACCTCCTCATAAAAATAAATCAGGTTGGTTTGACAACTTCTGTCCTTAGTAAAACCGTGCTGGCTGTCACTTATAATACTATTTATTGTCACATAATTCTGTATATAGTCCCTCAATAGCCCCTCAAACATTTTCCCCACGATGGATGTTAAGCTTACTGGTCTATAATTACCCGGGGAACACCCGGAGCCCTTTTTGAAAATAGGCACCACATTTGCCCTGCGCCAGTCCCTTGGCACTATACCAGTCTCACTAGAGAATCTCTGAAAATTATCAACAGGGGACAGAAATAACTGAACTAAGTTTTTTAAGGATTATTGGATGTAACCCATCTGGTCCCGGGGCCTTGTGCACATTTATTTTATTTTATTTAGCTTGGACCATATCTACATTCATCCAATTCAGTATATCAACTGATATATTAACAGCACTGGCACCGGCTACATCAGCTGCTCTTTCTTCTGTTGTATATACAGAGCGGAAGAACCCATTTAGTAACTCTGCCTTCTCTTGATCCCCTGTGACCAACTCCCCATTACCACTATTTAGGGGTCCGACATGTTCAGACCTTGGCCTTTTTGCATATATATACTTGAAAAATTTTTGGGGATTTGTTTTGCTATCATTGGCCACTTGCCTTTTCATTTTGTATTTTTGTTGATTTTATTACCTTTTTACAGATTTTATTATTTATTTACAAAGGCTACAGATGTACCCTCAGATTTGTATTTTTCAAATGCCCTTTTTTTGTAATGTATTGCCCTTTTTACAGAAGGTGTAAGCCGTGTGGGGTTTAATTTTAGTTGTTTATACTTGTTACCTATAGGAATAAATTTAGCAATTTTGCACTATAATTATACAAAATAGATTTTTAGATTTCCCATTTATCATTTGTACCATTATTTGACATTAGTTCTTCCCAGTCTATGTCCTGAATTGCAGCCCTCATCTTGGGCAAATTGGCCTTCTTAAAATTAAGTGTTTTTGCCCTCCCAGCCTCTGTTTGTTTTTTACAGTATAGGTAAAATATAACTATATTGTGATCACTGTTACCGAGGTTTTCACGAACATTGACATTTCCAACAAGTTCTGCATTATTAGAAATTACCAGATCCAACAGAGCTTCCCCTCTAGTCGACTCTTCCTCACACTGGGCCAAGGCCGGACTGGGATGAAATTCAGCCCTGGCATTTGTAATCACACAGGCCCACTTTCTGTGTGGTGAATGCAAAATATGTTTGTGCGGTTTGTAGGTTATGAGAAGGTTTGGATAGTGCAGTATTACTATATATATCATATAGTCACGGATGTGCCTGGTATTCTAGAACAGTCCTATTCACGTGAATGGGACTGAACTAGACCAGGCACAGCCGCGACTAAAAGTCTGGAGCGCGGTGCCTGGTAAACAATGAAGGGGATGCTTTGCTGATTTTAGACCTGTGTCCCGTTCATTTTTTTTCCCTGCACAGCGGCAAGTCAGCCACCCACTGTGCCCTAACCTGCAGCACTGCCGATACCAAATTCACACCATTTATACATACACGCAGTTCATATAACATTACACTTAAAACCACCACACACATACCCAAATAATACTGCTACACTTACAATACTACCTCTGTTATAACACATATTCATGTAATACTGTGAATGAAATGCTAGAATGAGCGATCAAAGCAATGCTATAAAAGTACAGTAAGGGCTTATCCACACGTAACGGAATTGCTGCAGAAA
Source organism: Rhinoderma darwinii (assembly GCF_050947455.1). NCBI lineage: Eukaryota > Metazoa > Chordata > Amphibia > Anura > Rhinodermatidae > Rhinoderma > Rhinoderma darwinii. Next base: position 77,351,771 of record NC_134697.1, read on the forward strand.
ATTTCTGCAGTAATTCCATAGAAAGTAGCAGACATTCCGCTGTGGAAAAAACGCACCATTTCCTGCGTTTTTTACTGCAGAAAATGGTGCGTATTTTGCTGCGTTTTTTCAATGCTGGGAGATGGTGACATCTCTGAAAAACGCAGCAATTTGGTCCACTTTACGCAGCAGGAATTGAAATGCGGTACAAAAACTACGCACTGCAGGTCAGTTTCTGGTCAGAATTTTTACGCAGCGTGTGGATGAGATTTGTTAAATCTCACCCACTTTGCTGCTACTGTATTCTGCTGCGTATTTTCCGTCCGCAATTCCAGACGGAACATAAGCAGCAATTCTGCTACACATGGATAATCCCTAAAAGTATACGGTGCCTATATAATACTGCTATACAGTGTGCAAATAAAACTGCATGCACTGCCCACATAACTCCATACAAAGCAGAAATAAGACTATACAGTGATTAAAAAAATAATACCCAAAAAATCATCTATGTGTGGGTATATACAGTAAAGAACCTTTTACACGGTGCGATATGGGGCGTTGATCGGCACTCATATTCTCCTTTCACAAGAAGCAATGATCCGTAATGTATGGGGAAAAGTGATTTGCTACTATGATCGTTCGTCCCCATATATTTCCATCAAATTGGCAGCACATCTCCCTGTTTACACTAGGGGATGTGCTACCGACTAGCGACCATTTTATTAGATGCCTAAATGAGCCGATCAACCAATGAACGAACTGTTTACACAAGACAATGATCGGGAGCGAGCGTTCATACTCATGATGCCTGTAGGGGCAAGGGGCCCAGGGGAAATAGCGATACGTGCCACTATGTGGGTAAAAGAATGGACGGTTATCAGTAAAACAAAGGGGTTCGTGCCTTCTTTATTATTTCAGCTCTCCTACAGCTGACAACCTCCTTCCCCTGCTGGCAGCGGCTTTTAACCCCTTACATCACTGGCAGCGGCTTTCTCTCACTTCCCACTCCTACCTCACTGACAGCGGCTTTCTCCCCCTACCCCACTGGCAGCAGCACATTTCACATCTTATCCCTCCCCAATAACAACAGCAGTTTCCCTATAGCCAGCCCTTCATTATTTGCAGCAGCATTCTCGCCCCAATGTTAGAAGGTGATGTTGGAGGGAGAGTGTCAGGAGTCTCCAGGCTTCTCGCTTACCTCGTCTGAGGTGTCTCTATGGTCTCCGCACTTTTGCTGTGTTGAGGACCTGTGCGGTCATGTGACCATGATGTCCCTGCAGGTCTTTCACCTGTTCTAGCCACAGAAGCGCCGTTGATAATGAAGGACTGGCAGCATCTGTGCAGATATGTCATCCCCTGCAGTCAGGGCTGGCGTTAGGGGGGCAAACTGGGCAATTTTCCAGGGCCCCTATCCTCTCAGGGACCCCTGCCTACTATAGCAGCCGTAGCGTCTGCCACAGGGCCCGTGGCATGGGGCCCCCCATCCAACATAAAATGTATGGGCCGGGCGGCATGAGCCCCCTTATACCCAGTGGCATAACTAGCACCAGGGGGGCCCAGTGCTAGCGACTGCCTCATTCAATTGTATCTGCGTCCTCAGGACACAGATACAATTGAATACTATAGGCTACAGGCAAGGTTAGGTCTGTAACCTATGAGACGCTGGGAGAGAATCCCTGTGCATGCTGGCTTGATGACATCATTGCATCATGCTGGCCTACGCAAGGGAGGAGCTCCATCCGTCAGGGCTAAGTGAGTAGGTATTTGTGGGGCTGTGTGGATCTTTCTACAAGGGGGGCTGTGTGGTGCCATCTACAAGGGGGGCTGTGTGGTGCTATCTACAGGGGGGCTGTGTGGCAGTATCTACCAGAGGGGGGGGGGCTGAGTGTGGCACTATCTACCAGAGGGGTGCTTTGCGTGGCGCTATATACCAGAGGGGGGTTGTGCGTGGCTTTACCTACCAGAGGGGGCTGTGTGTGGTGCTATCTACAGGGGGCACAAAGGGGGCATGGTTACTGAGGGGGCACTTTTATTGTATCACGCACTAAGGGATCATTATTACCGTCTGGGTCACTGTGGATTTCAAGTTGGTTTAGAGGATGGGGTATAGGTGGGAAGGGTATTGGAAAAGCGAGAAACCAACGTCTGTGTGTCAAATTCTGCAGAGGTGAGTCATGACTGGAATAACTCGTCACAGTGTTCTGGGACGGATGGAGAAAAACAGGGAAAGTGAACGACTCTAATCAGAGAAGACATCACCTGTGAGTCACTGGATATAAATATGCTGTAATCACTTATATGGTCTGCAGAGCTCCTGTGTATAGCTGGCATCTACCACTATATGGTCACTATATGGTGGTAATATTGGTCTTTGTATAGTGGTTTTTATTCAGTAACAGTATGGGGGTATTATTCAGTCACTGTGGTTATGGTGTGGGGGTATTATTCAGTCACTATGTGGTTATGGTGTGGCGGTATTATTCTGTAACTGTATGGGGGTATTATTCAGTGACTATATGATTATGATGTGGTGGTATTATTCAGTCACTATGGGGTTATGGTGAGGCGGTATTACTCAGTAACAGTATGGGGGTATTATTCAGTCACTATGTGGTTATGGTGTGGCAGTATTATTCTGTAACTGTATGGGGGTATTATTCAGTCACTGTGGTTATGGTGTGGCGGTATTATTTGGACCTTATATTGTGTTGTTTTTGGTAATATTGGTCTTATAATAGCGAATTGTTTTCTGTAACAATATGTAGGTAATTAATCTCGTATAGTGGTATGATTTAATAACTGTATAGTGGGGACATATGCTTTGGAGCTTGCAACGCTCCTGAACGTGCTAGAAATCAGCGATGCAGTTCTCTGCACACCGCCTTCTGAATTGACTGCATTATTGATACAATAATTCAGCATTTGGGGCCCCAATTTTAACTTTGCCCAGGGCCACACTTTGTCTAAAATCGCCCTTGACTGCAGTCAGGGAAGAGCACCCTTGCCTTATGGATTATGCAGTACTAGTACAGAGAGTGCACTGTTCGCTGCTCTGGGGAAAAGTCAGCTGCGAGGGAGAAGGAGGAGAGCAGCCTACTGTGTACACCAGCCCACCTGGCGTCTGCCAGATGAGCAGTCTGGCCCTGCACTGAGCCATAAAATTTTCCTGAGAACATTTCTCCTTCCAGTTGCAGCCAAACTGACCACAATTAATATCTGGGTAATTTAAAATCTCCCATTATCACGACAGTACCAGCCTGCTCCAGTTGTTTATATAGCTGAACTTCCATCTCCTCAGTTATATTGGGGGGTCTATAGATTACAACAAAAATATTTTTTTCAGTGTTTAGCTTTGTAATTCCACCCACAAGGTTTCAACCTCCTCACAAATTTCGCCGACTATTGTCTCTTTCACACTCACCTTCATATCACTTCTCACATACATACACCACCGCTTTTCTTATTTTCCCTGTCTTCCCGAAACAGCGTAAAACTATGTAGATTGACAGGCCAACTACATATATCGATATGTTCCTCCAGTACCAAGGCCTTAAGCTCCCCCATCCATATTATTTCTGAGAGGGCCTTTATTTGTTTTTTACATAATTTTTTTTTTTTTTTATAAATGTTTATTGCCTCGTCACTACCTTCTTGTTTTAGTCGTTTAAATGCTTTTACCCACTGCAAATGACAGCTACAACTTGTCCCGCAAGAAGCCAAAGCTTTGATATCTTTATTGTAGTTGTAATGAGCTGTGCAGCTGTGTGTCCATCATTTCACCAGGATAGTGTTCTCTGTAAATAATAAATTCCTATTAACCCCTTCAGAACACAGATCTGGGGTTAGTGACATGTGTCACTTTATGTGGTAATAACTTTGGAATGCTTCTACCTATCCACGATTCTGAGATTGTTTTCTCGTAACATATTGTACTTTGTTAGTGAAAAAATTTGGCCGATAAATTCACTATTTATTTGTGAAAACACCAACATTTTGAGTAAATTTGCAAAAATTAGCGCTTTTATAAATTTAAATGTATCTGCTTGTAAAACAGATAGTAATACCGCACAAAATAGTTACTATTTCACATAACCCATATGTCTACTTTATGTTGACATTGTTTTTTTGAACATTCTTTTCTTTTTCTAGGACGTTACAAGGCTTAGAACTTTAGCAACAATTTCTCAAAATTTCAAAAGGCTATTTTTTCAGGGACCAGTTCAGTTGTGAAGTGGCTTTGAGGGGCCCATACAATACAAACCCCCATAAATCACTCCATTTTAAAAACTGCACCCCTTAAAGTATTCAAAACCGCATTAAGAAAGTTTCTTTACCCTTTCGGCGTTTCGGAAGAATTAAAGCAAAGTAGGGGTGAAATTTACAAATTAATTTTTTTTTTGCAGAAATTCATTTTTAATCTCAATGTTTATTGCCCAGATTCTGCAATTTTTAGAAATATTCCATATGTGGCCCTAGTGCGCTTGTGGACTGAAATACAGGCCACAGAATCAAAGGAGCACCTAGAGGATTTTGGGGCCTTCTTTTTATTAGAATATATTTTAGTCACCATGTCAGGTTTGAAGAGGTCTTGTGGTGGCAAAACAGAGGAAACACTCCCAAAAAGACACCATTTGGCAAACTACACCCCTCAAGGAATTTATCAAGGGGTATAGTGAGCAATTTGACCCCACAGGTCACAACAATACCCCATATGTGGTACTAAACTGCTGCTTGGACACACGGCAGAGCTCAGAAGGGAAGGGACACAATTTGTCTTTTGGAGCTTGAGTTTTGCTTCAATGGTTTTCGGGTGCCATGTCGCATTATGTGGGACCAAAACAGTGGAAAACACCCAAAAGTGACCCCATTTCGGAAACGACACCCCTCAAGGAATTTATCGAGGGGTATAGTAAGCATTTTAACCGCGTAGGTTTTTTGCTGACTTTTGTGGAATTAGGCCTTGAAAATTAAAATCTAAATTTTTTTCTAATAAAATTTCGTTTTAGCTCTGATTTCTCCATTTTCACAATCAATAAGGGAGAAAAAGCTCCTCAAAATTTCTAAAGCAACCTCTTATGAGCACAGCACTACCCCATATGTGGCAATAAACTACTGTTTCTACCCATGGCATGGCGTAGACTGGAAGGAGCACCATTTGGCTTTTGGAGCTCAAATTGTGCTGGACTGGTTTGCGGCACCATGTCACATTTGCAAAGCCCCTGTGGGACCAAATCAGTGGAAACCCACTAAAGTGACCCCATTTGGGAAACTGCACCCCTGAACGAATTTATCTAGGGGTATAGGGAGCATTTTGACCCCACATGTTTTTTGCAGAATTTAGTGGAATTAGGCCATGAAATTGAAAAGCGTAATTTTTTTCCGATAAAACGTGGACATTTTCAATTTTTACAAGGAATAAAGGAGAAAAAGCACCCAATATTTGAAAAGCAATTTCTCCCGATTACGGCAATACCCCATAAGTGGTCGTAAACTGCTGTTTGGACACACTGTAGGGATGGAAAGGGAAGGAGCACCATTTGGAGCTCAAATTGTGCTGGAATGGTTTTCGGGTGCCATGTCACATTTCAAAAGCCTCTGTGGGGCCAAAACAGTAGGAGCCCCCCAAAAGTGACCCCATTTGGGAAACTACACACCTTAAGGAATCTAGTGGTATAGTGAGCATTTAGACCCCAGAAGTGTTACAAAATTAATTGGAATTAGGTCGTAAAAATTTATGTGACATTTTTTTCCATTAAAAAGTTTAATGTTTTCATTTTCACAAGGGAGAAAGAAGAAAAAGCCGCCCAACAATTGCGAAGCAATTTCTCCCGAATTTGGCAATACCCTACATGTGGTCATAACCTGCTATTTGAACACACAGCAAGGCTCTAAATGGAAGGAGCACAATTTAGTTTTTTGAGTGGAGATTTTACAAAATTAGTTTTCTGATACCATGTTGCATTGAGCTAAGGTACATTGGAAAGCCCTGAAAAATTACCCCATATTAGAAACTACATCCCTGAATGAATTTATATGTTATGCCCAGATTGTGCCACTGGAGACACACACCCTAGGGCTGGGTAATTATGACCTAAATAAAAATCACTATTAATAGAACATGTAACCTCGATTACGATTATTGAATGATTATTTAGACCACACCCCTTTTGAATGCCACACCCCCTATTTGCATGCTACGCCATTGAATTAATATTTATCCCGAGCCTGCTGTATACTACTGTATATAATATACCCCCATAGCTGCCACCACACAGTATAATGCCCCCCATAGCTGCCACCACACAGGAGCCCCCAATAGCTGCCACCATAATGCCCCCATAGCTGCCACCACACAGTATAATGCCCACATAGCTGCCACCACACAGTATAATGCCCCCTATAGTTGCCACCATACAGTGTAATGCCCCTCCATAGCTGCCACCACAGAGTACAATGCCCCCCATAGCTGCCACCACACAGCATAATGCCCCCCATAGCTGCCAGCACATAGTATAATGCCCGCCCATAGCATCCACCACACAGTATAATGCCCCCATAGCTGCCACCACACAGTATGTCTTCCATAACTGCCCCCATTGCTGCACCCCATGCTGTGTAATGCCCCCACAGCTGCCCCAAATAGTGCCTGATAAAAATAATTATACATACTCGCCTAACCCCGTTCCAATGACGAGTGGAGGAGATCCCTCTGCTCCTCTGGTCTGTACAGCTCGGCGCAGACAGGCGCAATGCTGTCGCTGCCTCGCGTCCAGCGATACATAGTGAATAGTAGAGCAGGGATCTTACGTTCCCCTGCTCTACCATTGTGTTCAACTGTATCTGCGTCCTGAAGGTGCAGATACAGTTTAAATCGGGAGAAAATAATTTATAAAACCGAAATTCGCAAGATGACGTGATTATTTGCGCTGAATTTCTATTTCAATTATTTTTCGATTTAATTGCCCGGTCCTAGTTCATCCTATCATATTAGAAATAATTAATATACAAAATATATCTAGACCTGGTTTGGGTTCTCTAACCCCTGGCAGTCGATTAATTGCCCAGCCCTAACACACCCCATAAATTGTTAAGTGTGTTCTCCAGAGTACAGTAATACCCCATAAGTGGTCATAAAGTGTGGTTAGATCACACTGTCAAGCTCAGAAGGACCGCTATTTGTCTTTTGGAGCGTAGATTTTGCTTGGTAGTAGTTTTGTTTAGGGTTTTACTGGTATTTCAGCTTATAATGTGGGGGTATATGTCAGCTGTGAGGAGTACATCAGGGTATATGTAAGCTGGGCGGAGTACATCAGGGTATATGTAAGCTGGACGGAGTACATCAGGATATTTGTAAACTGGGCGGAGTACATCAGGGTATATGTAAGCTGGGCGGAGTACATCAGGGTATATGTAAGCTGTGCGGAGTACATCAGGGTATATGTAAGCTGTGCGGAGTACATCAGGGTATATGTAAGCTGGGCGTAGTACATCAGGGCATAATAGGATGACGTAATAATAGGATGAATTAATAATAAAATTAATAATCCATGGATTGGTATGGTAGGCTTTGAACCAATCTTATGCACAGGCCGGGTTTTTTTTGTATTGTACAAAATATCTGTACTCCAGTATTGCCGAATCTCTGACTTCTTCACAAGCCCTATAGGCAGCACATCTACGGGGTCTACCTGTGGGGTCCGGCAAATGACGATGTGGGGTATTTAGTGAAAACTACTGGACCTAAAAAATTAGTTTTGGCCATCATTTAGCATCATTTTGCATCATTGCGTTTTGAGAGTCATAACGTGTTATTTTTCCGGTGACGGAGCTATGTGAGGGCGCGTTTTTTGTGGAACGAGCTGTAATTTTTATTGGTGCCATTTTGGGTTACATGCAGGTTTTTTTCTTATTTATTTTTATCACTATTTATTAAATTTTCTGGGAGACGAGGAAACCAAAAAACAGTGCTAGCACTGTTTTTTTGTTTTTTTTTACGGTGTTCACCGTGCAGTATAAACAACATGTTAACTTCATTCTGTGGGTCGATACGAATACAGCGACATCAAATTTATATTGTTTTTTTTTACAATTTACTACTTTCCCACAATAGAAAAACTCTTTTCTAAGAAAAAAAACAACATGTTTTAGTGTTGCCATTTTCTGACAGCCATAACGTTTCTATTTTTCAGGTTATATTGATGTGGGAGGGCTTGTTTTTGCGTGACGAACTGTCGTTTTTGTAGATACCATTTTGGAGTAATTGCGACTTTTTGATCACTTTTTATTATATTATTTTCTGAGACAATGAGACCAAAAAAAGAAATTCTGTCACTGTTTTTTATTAAAACATTTTATGGTGTTCACCGCGTGGTAAAAATAACGTGATATTTTTATATTTCTGGTTGTCCCGAACGCAGCGATACTTATTATGTATAGTTTTTGTACATTTTTTATTCTTTTGTTTCTTTCATTTATAAAGGACTTGATCAGGGAAACAGGGCGATTATTGTTTTTAATACCTAAAACTTTTTATTTATTTTTCTTAAACATTTTTTACACTTACCTGGGGACTTGAAGATCTGATCTTCTGATTCCCTGTACAATACACTGCACTTCTTATGTAGTGCAGTGTATTGTAACTGTCTTTTTTCACCTGACAGTTAAACCTATTGGCTCCTGGCTTGGGCAGGACGTAATAGGCTTGCATACAAGGCCAACCAGGAAGCCGTTGCTAGGCTTCCTGGTTGCCATAGCAACTATCGGCACCCGCAATCTCTCGGGGGGCAGGGTGGTACATAGGGAGCCCCTCCCTCTGCTAACCACTTCAATGCGGCAGATGCCATTGACTACCGCGTTGAAGGGGTAAACGGCAGCTATCGGCGGTAGCTGCGATCGCCGCCGTTGCAGCGGGATGTCTCCTATATATTACAGCTGACACCCGCTGAAGATGAAGCGAGCACAATCCTGTGCCCGCTTCATCTACATGATAAATTAAGTAAACTAATTAAATTAACTAAACTAATAAGGGGCATGGAGAATCTACGTTATGAGGAAAGATTAAAAGAACTAAACCTATTTAGCCTTGAGAAAAGACGACTAAAGGGGGACATGATTAACTTATATGAATATATGAATGGCACATACAAAAAATATGGTGAAATCCTGTTCCATGTAAAACCCCCTCAAAAAACAAGGGGGCACTCCCTCCGTCTGGAGAAAAAAAGGTTCAACCTGCAGAAGTGACAAGCCTTCTTTACTTTGAGAACTGTGAATCTATGGAATAGTTACCGCTGGAGCCGTCACAGCAGGGACAGGAGATCACTTTAAAAAAGGGTTAGATAATTTTCTAGTACAAAAAAATATAAGCTCCTGTGTAGAAATGTTTCCCTTCCCTTTCCCCTTCCTTGGATGAACTTGATGGACATGTGTATTTTTTCAACCGTACTAACTATGTAACTATGTAACACTTTGAATTAAACATTTACTTGCCACAGGCTTACTTTTATTTGAAAGTATGTAGCTGCAATGTAAATTACTTATTTGTTTTTTTTTATTTGTTTGTTTTGAGTGGAAGATAATACGACTTCCTTCCAAAAATATTTTCATTTTACGGGCACTCTAAATTGAAATATTGTCCCTTTTGTCTAATTCTTTTCATAATATTATCTTGACTAGTTTCTCCATTCTACTCAATTTTCACCTTCACGTGTTTGAGGAAGCCGTGTGCATTGCCAGTTGTCCAGCTATGACAAGGGTAGTATGTGGATGATAAAACATTCTGTCTATTATTAGTTAGGATTGACTGTTGGTTCCGGAGAGATGTAAAATACTGTATACTTGTTAAAACTGCAAGACTGGAGAAAATATGTGAAAATTATAGTGTTGGGTAAATTGAGCCAGCTTGGGCTTTGGCTACTCTGATGTAGAGGTTTGGGAAACCAATTACCTCTTTACTCTAGGTTATTGCAGAGAATCACTTAACCATTGCTGAACCAGGTCTGATTTCTTCTCAGAATTACTTTTGAAAAAGCTGAGTAGGGGTTCCCCTCGTCTGACCTTTCTGTGACAGGCTTCCTATAGGTTGTCCTTAAAGACAAAAGGTCACTGAACTTCCAATTCACACAGTGTCTGTCACATTAGTTTGAACTCCCTGTGTGTCCTTGAGATTTACAACAAGCAGATTGATCTCTTTTTTTTTTTTTTTTTTTTATTATAGCAGGAACATCAGACAGTAGCTTGTGGGGATCAGTAAGCAGACTGAAAGTAATCTCCAAATTGCACACAGGCTGGGATGAATTGAAAACCTTTAACTATGCATGTGGGTTCCCGCTAGCAGTAGGGGAAGGATTGGGCCTGTGGCGAGAAGGCATTTACCTTTCATTGTCAGAAGAAAATAAATGTTTTAAATTGTACTTTTTTTTTCTCTTTTGTCTTTGTAGTCCCTTTTTAATAATATCCCTTCATATATGATTTTTATATTGCGTGTCTTCATTATCTGCCATTGCTTTACCTATCCAAATTTTCATTTCTGTTAATTTATGGATTGCACTAATGAAACATATAGTGGAAGTCGTATGACATTTTTCTTCTAGTCTTTTTCATTTCTACGCACATTAGAGAAAAAAAAAACATTCTTTATTAGCAAATTGAATATGTACAATTTGCTAGTACTCATGCCTTTTCTACCAATGTAGAGACCTACACTACCGTTCAAAAGTTTGGGGTCACCCAGACAATTTTGTGTTTTCCATGAAAACTCTCACTTATATTTATCAAATGAGTTGCAAAATGACTAGAAAATATAGTAAAGACATTGACAAGGTTAGAAATAATGATTTTTATTTCAAATAATAATTTTCTCCTTCAAACTTTGCTTTCGTCTTGGAATGCTCCATTTGCAGCAATTACAGCATTGCAGACCTTTGGCATTCTAGCTGTTAATTTGCTGAGGTAATCGGGAGAAATTTCTCCCCATGCTTCCAGAAGCCCCTCCCACAAGTTGGATTGGCTTGATGGGCACTTCTTGCGTACCATACGGTCAAGCTGCTCCCACAACAGCTCTATGGGGTTGAGATCTGGTGACTGCGCTTGCCACTCCATTACAGATAGAATACCAGCTGCCTGCTTCTTCCCTAAATAGTTCTTGCATCATTTGGAGGTGTGCTTTGGGTCATTGTCCTGTTGTAGGATGAAATTGGCTCCAATCAAGCGCTGTCCACAGGGTATGGCATGGCGTTGCAAAATGGAGTGATAGCGTTCCTTATTCAAAATCCCTTTTACCTTGTACAAATCTCCCACTTTACCAGCACCAAAGCAACCCAAGACCATCACATTACCTCCACCATGCTTGACAGATGGCGTCGGGCACTCTTCCAGCATCTTTTCAGTTGTTGTGCGTCTCACAAATGTTCTTCTGTGTGATCCAAACACCTCAAACTTCGATTTGTCTGTCCATAACACTTTTTTCCAATCTTCCCCTGTCCAATGTCTGTGTGCTTTTGCCCATATTAATCTTTTCCTTTTATTAGCCAGTCTCAGATATGGCTTTTTCTTTGCCACTCTGCCCTGAAGGCCAGCATCCCGGAGTCGTCTTTTCACTGTAGACGTTGACACTGGCGTTTTGCGGGTACTATTTAATGGAGCTGCCAGTTGAGGACCTGTGAGGCGTCTATTTCTCAAACTAAAGACTCTAATGTACTTGTCTTGTTGCTCAGTTGTGCAGCGGGGCCTCCCACTTCTCTTTCTACTCTGGTTAGAGCCTGTTTGTGCTGTCCTCTGAAGGGAGTAGTACACACCGTTGTAGGAAATCTTCAGTTTCTTGGCAATTTCTCGCATGGAATAACCTTCATTTCTAAGAACAAGAATAGACTGTCGAGTTTCACATGAAAGCTCTCTTTTTCTAGCCATTTTGAGAGTTTAATCGAACCCACAAATGTAATGCTCCAGATTCTCAACTAGCTCAAAGGAAGGTCAGTTTTATAGCTCCTCTAAACAGCAAAACTGTTTACAGTGGTGCTAACATAATTGCACAAGGGTTTTCAAGTGTTTTCTAATCATCCATTAGCCTTCTAACACAGTTAGCAAACACAATGTACCATTAGAACACTGGAGTTATGGTTGCTGGAAATAGGCCTCTATACACCTATGTTGATATTGCATTAAAAAACAGACGTTTGCAGCTAGATTAGTCATTTAGCACATTAACAATGTATAGAGTGTATTTGTGATTTATTTAATGTTATCTTCATTGAAAAAAACTGTGCTTTTCTTGCAAAAATAAGGAAATTTCTAAGTGACCCTAAACTTTTGAACGGTAGTGTAAGTAATCTTGAAAGCTTGCAATTTACTTACATCACTTAGCTAATAAACAATATCCATTTAACTGCATCTTTCCTTTTGTTAGCACAACATTGCAGTTGTTTAGCATTGATATAATGCAATATGTAGAAACCTAAGTAAAAGTATCTCTAACTTGTGTTCATATCAAGAATTACTAAATTACTTAAGCATTTGTAAAATATGATAATTTATCCTTGTTTGTCTTTTGAGGAAAGTGGGTATTAGCATTTAGGTATTTGGGAAACATTTAATGGTACATTATGATAAAAAATTTCCCTTCAATTTCAATATTCTCTTGATATGAAGAGGGTATATTTTAACCATGTTTATCTAAAGTGAGACACCGTAAATGCAGTGTTTTCTATATGGTGCGCGGCCACGCACCTTCCACGGTCCACCCGTTTACTAAAGTTTAAAGCCCGCGCACTGTCCCGGGCGGCGGGCGGATATAGTGGCGTCGCTAGCACCGGAGGGGGCTATGGTCCAAGCGACAGCCACATTCACTTCTATGTGCTTGCTCAGGACGCAGTAACAAATGAATACTATAGGCTGCAGGCCTCGTTAGGCATGTGTGTGTATATATATATATATCTGTATGTATATATATATATATATATATATATGTCGGTGTATGTATGTATTTATAATATATATTTTTTTTTTATATATGCGTCAAACTACTGAGGAAGAGTTATTAAGACTGGCGTTCTTGATTTAAGGATGGAAATATATAACCCCAGCACACACAGAGGTACGCAAAAGATCCAGATGCAAACAAATTTAAGTTTTATTGCAACAAAAGATGGTAAAGTTGAGGTGGAAAGCGACTTGGAAGTCGCTTTCCACCTCAACTTTACCATCTTTTGTTGCAATAAAACTTACATTTGTTTGCATCTGGATCTTTTGCGTACCTCTGTGTGTGCTGGGGTTATATATTTCCAATATTGTGGGATTCTCGTCCCTACCTTACTAGCACCACGCCAATTGATTGAGAAGTGCATCCCAATATCTATTCTTGATTTAAGGATAGCTGGAGTTAGATGCACCTGATTTAATAGGAGCCGCACGCCTCTCACTAAATTTGAGTGTATCTCTAGCTTTCTGCGCGCCTGAAAGGGAAATCTATAATGGCTACGAGCTGCCGTAGATCTCTGCTATAATTTATGCCCGTTTCTGGTGTAAATTATAGTTTGTTGGGCCATGGCAGGCCACACCCCTTTCACTAAGCTTTGCACACTTTTGCCCACTTTTCGGAAGCTTGCAGTGGCTGGCTTAAATGCATCAGAAGTTGCAATTTTTTATACATTTGCATTTTTTGTACGACCAAAAACGACCATAGGAAAGTTAATAAATTTCACCCATAGTTTAAACATAAGCTCTGCCTTATTTCCAGGTTTAAATTATTAGAACGTTGTTATGGTGGATCTTGGAGGAATCTGTCCTATTTAAACCTCAAATGCTTGGTTTGGCTTGCATGTACAGTAGTTGTTGAAATGTATAATATCACAATGCCTAGAAAGGTTCAGAACTCTGTGAGGCCTACTCAAAGAAAGTTATAGATGTCTATAAGTCTGGAAAAAATTTATTAAGCTAGCCAAACAGTTCTATATTAATCATTCCACTGTCTGGAAGATCATCTACAAGTGGAGAAGGTGCTAACTGTTAATTAACTTGCTCAGGCGGTGCCAGCAAGTTTAGCCTGAAAGCAGATTCCAAAATGCTGAAAGAAGTCTTTAACCCCTTGCGTACCTTCGACGTAATAGTACGTCGCTGGCCGCTTATGCCAGCGTACCTTCGACGTACTATTACGGCGCAGGAATAAACTGTCACTATGTGAAATCACATAGTGACAGAACAGCGGCGGCAGCTGTCATTGACAGCTAACCGTCTCTGCTACCGGCCTGGGGACCAATTAGCAGTCCCCAATGCCGGCGATTGCTGTGATTGGTCAGTCTCTGAAGACTGACCAATCACAGCCGTCTGTGACGTCGTCTGCAGGAGAAAGCTCCTGTCACTTTCTCTGATCTCCTCACTTCTGTGAGATACGTGAGGAGATCAGAGAAAGCAGTGTAAAAAAAAAACCCACTATTTTTATTAACCCCTTCCCGAAAATGGGCGTATAGTAACGCCCTGAGGATGAAGCGGGCACAGGAGCTGTGCTCGCTCCATCTTCATCGGATGTCGGCTGTAATATACAGCCGACATCCCACTGCAACTACAGCGATCACTGTCCTCTCCGATCGCTGTAGTTTAACCCCTTAAATGCCGCTGTCAATAGCGACAGCGGCATTTAAGTGATTGATACAGAGGGAGGGGGCTCCCTCTGCACCCCATTGCCCCCCCCCCCGCGAAAAATCGCGGGGTTCTGATGGTTGCAATGGCAACCAGGAAGCCTAGCAACGGCTTCCTGGTTGCCAGGTACGGGAGCCTATTAGGTCCTGCCCAAGGCAGGACGTAATAGGCTCAACTGTCAGTTGTAAAGTGACAGTTACAATACACTGCACTACATCAGTACATACAGAAGTAGTGCAGTGTATTGTGCAGGGGATCAGAAGATCAGATCTTCCAGTCCCCTAGTATGTGTAAAATAAAAAGTGAAAAAAAAGTAAAAAAAAAGTTTTAGATAAATAAATAAATACAAGTTTTACGTAATAAAAACAATAATCGCCTTGTTTCCCTGATCAAGCCCTTTATAATTAGAAAAAAAATGAAAAAAAAGACAAAAACTAGACATAATAGGTATCGCCGCGTTCGTATCGGCCTGACCTAAAAAAATATCATATTATTTATCCCGCACGGTGAACACCGTAAAAAAATACCATAAAAAACAATGGCAGAATTTCCTTTTTTGGTCACGTTGTTTCCAAAAAAATGGAATAAAAAGTGATCAAAAAGTCGCGCGTAGCCAAACATGGCACCAATAAAAACGACAGTGTGTCACGCAAAAAATTTATGTACTCCGCACAGATTACATATGCCCCCACATTATAAACTGAAACACCAGTAAAACACGAAACAAAACTACTACCAAGCAAAATCTGCGCTCCAAAAGCCAAATGGCGCTCCTTCTGGGCCTGGCAGTGAGCCCAAACAGCGGTTTATGACCACATATGGGGTATTACCGTACTCTGGAGAACCGCTTAACAATTTATGGGGCGTATGTCTCCAGTGGTACAAGCTGGGCCCAACGCATTGGGCACTGAAATAGCATATATGTGGAAAATGTCAATTTTCAATCTGCAACATCCACCGTGCACTAATTTCTGCAAAACCTTTGGGGGTCAAAATGCTCACTACACTTCTAGATGAATTCCTTGAGGGGTGTAGTTTCCTAAATGGGGTCAATTCTCGGGGGTTTTCACTGTACTCGTACCTCAGCGCAATGCAACATGGCGTCAAAAACAAATTTTGTAAAATCTCCACTCCAAAAACGAAATTGCACTTTTTCCGTTTAGACCCTTGCCGTATGTCCAAATAGCTGTTTACAACCACATATGGGGTATTTCCG
The DNA here is from genome assembly GCF_050947455.1 of Rhinoderma darwinii. Lineage (NCBI taxonomy): Eukaryota > Metazoa > Chordata > Amphibia > Anura > Rhinodermatidae > Rhinoderma > Rhinoderma darwinii. The sequence continues at coordinate 77,367,600 of NC_134697.1, forward strand.
TAATTAGGAGAAATTGTGTAACACATTTTGGGGTGTCTTTTCTCCTGTATTCCTTGTGGAAATGAAAAATTCTGAGCTAAAGCTACAGGTTATTGGAAAAAAAAAATGTTTTCATTTTCACGGACCAATTCTAATAAAATCTATAAAACACCTGAGGGCTCAAAATGCTCACTACACCTCTAATTTAATTCTTTCAGGGGTATAGTCTCCAAATTGGGATCACATCTGGGGAATTTCTACTGTACTGGTACTTCAGGGACTCTGCAAATGCGACATGGCCCCCAGAAACCAATTCAGCAAAATCTGAGCTGCAAAATCCAAATGGTGCTCCGTCCCTTCTGAGCCCTGCCATGGGTCCAAACAGCAGTTTATTACCACATAATGGGGTATTTCCGTAATCAGGAGAAATTGCTTTACAAATGTTGAGGTGCTTTTTCTCCTTTATTCCTTATAAAAATTAGAAAATTCTGTGTTTTTTCCAAAAAAAAGTCTCTTTTCATCTTCACAGACTAATTCCAATAAATTCAGCAAAAAACCTGTGGGGTCAAAATGATAACTATACCACTAGAAAAATTCCTTGAGGGGTATAGTTTCCAAAATGGGGTCACTTTTGGGGGGATTCCACTGTTTAGGTCCCTCCAGTGTGTTGCAAACGTGACACGGCACTGAAAACTATTCCAGTAAAATCAGAGCTCCAAAATCCAAATGGGGGTCCTTCCCTTCTGAGCCCTGCTGTGGGTCCAAACAGCAGTTTATTACCACATATGGGGTATTTCCGTAATCGCGAGAAATTGCTTTACAAATGTTGGGGTGCTTTCTCTCCTTTATTTCTTGCAAAAATTTGAAATTTTTACGTTTTTCCAGAAAAAAAGTAGATTTTCATTTTCACAGACTAACTCCAGAAAATATAGCAAAATACCTGTGGGGTCAAAATGCTAACTATACCCCTAGATAAATTCCCTGAGGGGTGTAGTTTAAAAAATGGGGGTCACTTTTGGGGGTTTCCACTGTTTTGGCACCACAAGACCTCTTCAAACCTGACATGGTGCCTAAAATATATTCTGAAAAAAGGAGGCCCCAAAATCCAAGAGGTGCTCCTTTGCTTCTGAGGCCTGTGTTTCAGTCCATTAGCGCACTAGGGCCACATGTGGGATATTTCTAAAAACTGCAGAATCTGGGCAATAAATATTGAGTTGCATTTCTCTGGTAAAACCTTCTGTGGTACAGAAGAAAATGTATTACATATGAATTTTGTAAAAAAAAATGAAATTTGAAAATTTCAGCTCTACTTTCCTTCAATTCCTGTAAAACGCCTAAAGGGTTGAAACACTTTCTGAATGCTGTTTTGGATACTTTGAGGGGTGCAGTTTTCAAAATGGTTTTTTTTATGGGGGTTTCTAATATATAGGGCACTCAAAACCACTTCAGAACTGAACTCGTCCCTGAAAAAATCGCTTTTTGACATTTTCTTAAAAATATGAGAAATTGCTGCTAAAGTTCTAAGCCTTGTGAGGTCATAGAAAAATAAAAGGATGTTCAAAAAACGATGCAAACATAAAGTAGACATATGGGAGATGTTAATTGGTAACTATTTTGTGTGGTATTACCATCTGTTTTACAAGCAGATTCATTTAAAATTGGAAAAATCATAATTTCTTCATATTTTCGCTAAATGTTGGTGTTTTTCACAAATAAGCAATGAATTTATCGACCAAATTTTTCCACTAAACTAAAGTACAATATGTCACGAGAAAACAATCTCAGAATCAATTGGATAGGTAAAAGCATTCCGGAGTTATTACCACATAAAGTGATACATGTCAGATTTGAAAAAATGGGTCTGGTCCTCAAGGCCAAAATGAGCTGGGTACTCAAGGGGTTAAGAACCCCATAATTTTATCACAGGACCTACAGGTAGTGCTCGCCACTATTGATGTGCAATGTTTAAGAGTCTACCATTAGACAAAAGACTGCACAAATTCAATTCATATGGAAGATATGTCGGGAGGAAAACTTAACTGTCAATTACGAACATCTCGGAAATACTCAAGTTTTACCGTAAGTACCAAGACAAATAACAGGACTTAGAGACAAAGAGTGTTATTTGGCCACAGTACTAGAAGGCATTTTTGGCAAAGAAATGCTTTTAACCCCAAAAAACAAACACATGGTGGTAGAAATGTTATGGTTTGGGGCATTTCTGCATCATGGCCTGGGCAGCATACCATCATAAGACCCACTGGCAAATGTTTATTATAAGTCAAAGCCAAGTTAAAAATGCCATCCAGATGATGAGGGGTTGGCTATGGGGCTTTGAACGGGCTGTACATGCAAAAAATACTCAAACACCGCACAGTAAAATTCTTCATGGAGGAGTGAGAAAAACATGTCTCCCCTCAATGCGAGAGAGTGGTAAAAAGTTATAAGATAGACTTGCTAGAGGTGATTTCTGCCACATTGGGCAATACCAGTTATGATATTTTTCTATGGAACGAATTGGTATAGCTGTGAATTTTAATTTTTGGGTTTAATTACATAAACTTTATGTTTATATACTGTTTGAATAAAGATCAAATAGTTATACATTAAAATATATAAAAAATAATAATAATTTACATTTGGTGTCCTTATTTTGTTTACATGGCTGTGTGTATTTGTGTATACACATATATTCAGCATTTATATTTAGGTTAGGCATGGTAATTGGCACTTCAGTTTTAAACTGCAATAAGTGTGTTTTCAAAAGAGAAAGAAGATAAGGCTTCTTTTTTTTTTTTAGCAAGCACTATTGGTTGAGTGAAAGAAAAGCAAGACTATGATGTATAGGTCTTAGACTCATCGCTGTTCTCCTCTAACCTGGTGCCATTAATCATGGCCATTAGTATTTTTCAGACCTGCCTTCTCCTGCTGACTGCTTTATAGAAGCCATTGTCCAACCCTTACACCCCCTCACCAGCTACAATAGTCTCTGGCTGAAAAAATAATACATGTTTTTCCCCCCTTCTCTTTCTGCCACATCTCACCTCTTGTCTGCACAGTGACACATTTTCGTCTCTCTCTGGGGGAAAAAGCTGGGTTTGCAGTTTGTTTCACTGTGTAAGCACTTATTCTGTGACACGTTAACAGGCTGGGTAGCTGTAATATACATTCACACTCTAGAACAGCTACCTCCTTTTCTGTGCTTGTTACACACACTGAAAGGCAGGTAAAACTATTTCTTAAACAATGTGTCCCTGTAATTGGGTTACCTAGAATAATTGTCATCATCCAGCAGTTCGCAGTATCACTACGTTAAGATTCATTACTAAATTTGTTTTATACAGTGAAAAATTTGAGTTTATTTGAAAAAAAAACCAAACCTTACCAGACTTGTTTTGTTTTTCTGTTATACATGCACAAACAATAACTGATTTAACCCTTTCCCGCTGCAGCCACTTTTGACTTTCCTGACCGACTCGTTTTTCAAATCTGATGTGTCCCTTTATGTGGTAATAACTTTGGAATGCTTTCATTTATCCAAGCAAATTTAGAGAAAATTTGCAAAAATTTTAATTTTTCTCAATATAGATTTATCTGATTGTAATACAGATTGTTATAACATACAAAACAGTTACTAATTAACAGTTCCCATATGTCTACTTTATGTTGATTTTTTTTTTTAACATCCTTTTAATTTTATAAGGCCTCATGCACACGACTGTTATGGTGATTTGCATCTCGTACGGCTGCTGAGAGTCATCCGCGGGCACCCGGGCCGTGCACATGGCCGTGTACATTCATTTCAATGAGCCCGGACCGCAAATTGCGGCCCGTATAGGACATGTCCTATCTTTTTGCGGTCCAGGCTCCCTTCACTGCATGGACCGTGCATGGGCCCATAGAAATTAAGGGGACCGCAATTTACCCGCAGAATTGCGGGTGAATTGCGGCCACAAAAACATGTTTATGTGCATGAGGCCTAAGGCATTAAAAGGCTTATGTTTAGCAGAAATGTCTCATTTTTGTGAAAATTACAAAAAACTATTTTTTGTTTACGTGCCAGTTCAATCCTGAAGTGGGTTTGAGGGTCCCATACATTAAAAACCCCAAATAAATCACACCATTTTAAAAACTGCACTCGGTGAAATGTACAATTTTTTTTTTTTTTGTAGAAATGAATTTTTTTTCTGTAACACACAACTCAATATTTATTTCCCAGATTCTGCAGTTTTTAGAAATATCCCACACGTGGCCCTAATATGCTAATGGTCTGAAACACAGGCCTCAGAATTGAAAGAGCACCTAGTGGATTTTGGGGAATTATTTTTTATTAGAATTGTATTTTAGGCACCATGCCAGGTATGAAAAGGTCCTGTGGTGCCAAAATGAAGGAAACACAAAAAAGATCAAATTTTGGAAACTACACCCCACAAGGAATTAATCTACAGGGTGGGCCATTTATATGGATACACCTAAGTAAAATGGGAATGGTTGGTGATATTAACTTCCTGTTTGTGGCACATTAGTATATGGGAGGGGGGAAACTTTTCAAGCTGGGTGTTGACCATGGTGGCCATTTTGAAGTCAGCCATTTTGTATCCAACTTTAGTTTTTTCAATGGGAAGAGGGTCATGTGACACATCAAACTTATCGAGAATTTCACAAGAAAAACAATGGTGTGCTTGGTTTTAACGTTACTTTATTCTTTCATGAGTTATTTACAAGTTATGGGTGACATTATGGGTGTCAGGTCCGAGCATTCCTAGATGAACAGTTTCCTGGAAAGTGGATTGGCCGTCATGGGCCAGTTGAATGGCCCCCTAGGTCTCCCGATGTGACCCCCTAAGACTTTTATCTTTGGGGTCATCTGAAGGCAATTGTCTATGCTGTGAAGATACGAGATGTGCAGCAACTGAAACGACGGATACTGGAAGCATTTCTTCTGCGGTGTTGCTATCAGTGTGTGAAGAGTGGGAGAAGAGGGTTGCATTGACAATCCAACACAATGGGCAGCACTTTGAACACATTTTATAAGTGGTCAGAAACTTGTAAATAACTCATGAAAGAATAAAGTAACGTTAAAACCAAGCACACCATTGTTTTTCTTGTGAAATTCTCGATAAGTTTGATGTATCACATGACCCCCTTCCCATTGAAAAAACTAAAGTTGGATACAAAATGGCTGACTTCAAAATGGCCACCATGGTCAACACCCAGCTTGAAAAGTTTCGCCCCTCCCATATACTAATGTGCCACAAACAGGAAGTTAATATCACCAACCATTCCCATTTTATTTAGGTGTATCCATATAAATGGCCCACCCTGTAGGGATGAAGTGTGCATTTTGACCCCACAGGTGTTTCATAGATTTTATTATGATTTGGTTGTGAAAGTAAAAAATTTATTTGACATTTTAGCTAAAATAAAAAATAATTTCCACAAGGAATAAAGGAGAAAAAGCCCCCCAACATTTGTAAAGTAATTTCTTTCAAGTACAGAAATACCCCATGTGTGGTCATAAACTGCTATTTGGGCACACGGTAAGGCTCAGACGGTAAGGACTGCCATTTGGGTTTTGGAGCACAGATTTTGCTGGATTGGTTTCTCTGCACCATGTCGCATATACAAAACCCCTAAGGTACCAGGAAACTCCTCAAAAGTAACATCATTTGGGAAACAACACCCCTGAGGAATTCATCTAGGGCTGTAGTGAACATTTCGATCCCACTGGTGTTTCATAGATTTTCTTAGAACTGGGCAGTGAAAATGAAACATTTACATTTTTTCCAATAAGACATAGCTTTAGCTGAATTTTTTTTATTTTCTCAACAAATAAAGGAGAAAAAGAACCCAGACATTTGTAAAGCAACGTCTCCAGAGTACGGAAACACCCCATATGTGGTCATAAGCTTATATTTGGACAAACGGCAGGGGTCAGAAGAGAGAGAAGGCAATTTGGCTTTTTGGAGCGCAGATTTTGCTGGATTGGTTTCTGGGCGCCATGTTGCATTTGCAGAGCCCCGGAGGTGCCAGCACAGTGGTTACCCCAGAGATGTGACTCCATTTGGGAAACTACACCCCACAAGATGAATTCTGACCCCACTGGTTTTGCTGAATTTATTAGAATGGGTTCGTAAACATAAGAAAGGACATTTTTTCCAATAAGATGTAGTTTAAGCTAACAATTTTTCATTTTCATAAGGAATAAAGGAGAAAAAATCACCCCATAATTTGTAAAGCAATTTCTTCTTATTACGACAATACCCCATGTGGTCATAAACGGCTGTGTAGGCACACAGTAAGGCTCAGAACGGAAGGAACGCCATTTGGCTTTTGGAGTGCAGATTTTGCTACATTGGTTTCTGGGCGCCATTTGGCTTTTGCAAAGCTCCTGTGGTACCAAAATAGTGGAAACCCCCCAGAAGTGATGTCATTTTGGAAACTACACCCCTTAAAGAGGCTCTGTCACCAGATTTTGCAACCCCTATCTGCTATTGCAGCAGATAGGCGCTGCAATGTAGATTACAGTAACGTTTTTATTTTTAAAAAACGAGCATTTTTGGCCAAGTTATGACCATTTTTGTAGTTATGCAAATGAGGCTTGCAAAAGTCCAAGTGGGTGTGTTTAAAAGTAAAAGTCCAAGTGGGCGTGTATTATGTGCGTACGTCGGGGCGTTTTGAATACTTTTACTAGCTGGGCGTTCTGATGAGAAGTATCATCCACTTCTCTTCAGAACGCCCAGCTTCTGTCAGATCACGCTGTGACGTCACTCACAGGTCCTGCATCGTGTCAGACGAGCGAGGACACATCGGCACCAGAGGCTACAGATGATTCTGCAGCAGCATCAGCGTTTGCAGGTAAGTAGCTACATCGACTTACCTGCTAACGCCGATGCTGCTGCAGAATCAACTGAAGCCTCTGGTGCCGATGTGTCCTCGCTCGTCTGACACGATGCAGGACCTGTGAGTGACGTCACAGCGTGATCTGGCAGAAGCTGGGCGTTCTGAAGAGAAGTGGATGATACTTCTCGTCAGAGCGCCCAGCTAGTAAAAGTATTAAAAACGCCCCGATGTACGCACATAATACACGCCCACTTGGACTTTTACTTTTAAACACACCCACTTGGACTTTTGCAAGCCTCATTTGCATAACTACAAAAATGGTCATAACTTGGCCAAAAATGCTCGTTTTTTTAAAAATAAAAACGTTACTGTAATCTACATTGCAGCGCCTATCTGCTGTAATAGCAGATAGGGGTTGCAAAATCTGGTGACAGAGCCTCTTTAAGGTATTTATTAAGGGTTGTAGTTAGCATTTTGATCTCACAGTTGTTGTGCAGTATGTGCTGCAGATGGTGCAAAGTAAAAATTGAAATTTTTCCCCAGATATGCCATTTTAGTGGCAAATTTGTTGTGCCTAGATTGTTTTACAATGTTTTACACACACACATCCCAAAAATTGGTAAAAGGGTTCTCCCGGGTATGGCGATGCCATGTATGTAGAAGTAAACATTTAGTAAAATAAAAACAAAAAAAGTCTTTAATGGTTTACATAGCATTTAACTTTATTCTTTGGGTCAGTATGATTATGGCTATATTAAATTTATATAGTCGCAATATTCTGAGAGCCATAACTTTTTTTTGCTTTTCCATCGTTTCCATTGTTTTTTGCAGGATGAGCTGTAGTTTTTATTGGTACCACTTTTTATCTTCTTATTTTGGGAGGCAAGGTGACCAAAAAACAGCAAATCTGGCCTATTTTTTTTATACAGCTTTCACTGTGCTTTATAATTGACATCTTAACTTTATTCTGTAGTTCAGTACGATTCCGACTATACCAAATTTATATAGTTTTTTTTAATGTTTTCAACTTTTTGCACAATAAAATGACTTTTCTGTAAAAATAATGTATTATTTCTGGTGCCGTGTTCTGAAAACCATTAGTTTTTAATTTTTTCATCAACTGAGCTGTATGAGTGCTTGTTTTTTGCGAGATGAGCTGTAGTTTTTATTGGTATCATTTGTGGATACATGCTACTTTTTGATCACTTTTTATTAACATTTTTGAAAGGCAAGGTGACCAAAAAACATCAGTGCATTGTATTAGAGCTGTCAATCATACACTGACTCGGAAGCCTATTAGGACCCGCCTCCGACAGGGCCTAATAGGCTTCTGTACTTGACAGACCAGGAAGGAAAACCATTGTTAGGCCACCAGTTGCCATAGCAGCCATCGGCGCGAATGTGTCACGGGGTGCCGATTGGCTACAAATCAGTTAGATGCCGCAGGTGCTTTTAAATGCGACATCTAAGGGGTTAATGGTGGGATTCGGAGCTAGCTATGGTCCTTGCCGTTACAGCAGGGTGTCAGCTGTAACATACAGCTAACACCTGCGGCTAACGGTGTGTGTTCGGCTTCTGAGCCCGCACCATCTTCTAGTCGAAAGTATACAACATTTTGCGGGAAGCACTAGCTTCCCATGACATATATTTACGACAAATGTCGGGAAGGAGTTAAAAAAACAAAACACATTTGTGCACAAAATCTTTAGCAGCACCCATTCTCTAAACTTCAATAAAGGTGTAACACATACAGATTTTGCAGCAGATTTACAGACTAGTTACGCAGTATTTTTTTTTCGCTGTGTGTGAACCCAGCCTTAGTAATACGTAGGCTATCCATTTTTGTTTGTTTTTACTTTTTTCATTAGGCATGATTGATTTTGTTGTTGTTGTTATTATTTTGCATTTATATTGCTGTAAGGCCCCATGCACACGAACGTAAAAATGCCCGTAATTACGGCAGGTTTTTACGTGCCCATGGACTTCTATTGACCACGGGTACCTCCCGGTATGCGTACGGGAAGGTGCCCGTGCCGTTGAAAAATATAGAACATGTCCTATTTCAGGCCGTAATTACGACACGGGCAGGCCCATAGAAGTCTATGGGGCTTCCGTAATTACGGGTGACTACGTGTGTGCACCCGTAACTACGGGAGCGTTGCTAGAAGATGTCAGTAAATAGTCACTGTCCAGGGTGCTGAAAGAGTTAAACGATCGGCAGTAACTGTTTCAGCACCCTGGACAGTGACTTCCGATCACAATATCAACCTGTAAAAAAAATAGAAGTTCCTACTTACCGAGAACTCCCTGCTTCTTCCTCCGGTCCGGCCTCCCGGGATGACGTTTCAGCCCATGTGACCGCTGCAGCCAATCACAGGCCAGTCACAGGCTGCAGCGGTCACATGGACTGCCGCGTCATCCAGGGAGGTCGGACTGGATGTCAAGAGAGGGACGTGTCCCCAAGACAACGTCCGGGTAAGTATGAATTTCTTTTTCTTTTTCTACAGAAAGGGCTGTCCCTTCTCTCTATCCTGCACTGATAGAGAGCAGGGCTGCCGATTACTGCAGTGTAATTTTGCAGCAAAAACGTGCCCGTAAATACGGGTGGAATACGGGTGACACCGGACCCGTATTTACGGGCACGGGTCTGTAAATACTGGTGCAATAAGGGTCGAATACGTGTGACCAAGGACCCGTATTTACGCCAGTATTTACGGGAGGACAAAGATACGGTCGTGTGCATGGGGCCTTAGAAATAGTTTTTCTATTATATATGGTTTGCATTTCTTAATGATATTCTCATAGGCTTCAACAGCCAATTCACTATATAAGAGAATTCCGCAAAAACATCTAAAAATAAATATATATATATATATATATATATATATATATATATATATATATACTGCACTGTTTGTGTGTGGTTTTTCTATGTGTGTGTGTAGTAATACCAGCCTGTGGCCGCCCCAGTGCCTGACCATCGCTGCAGATGGTCGGGTACTGGATCGTACCCGACTCTTCCCGGTACATCTGGTAGCGGTGGGTACCAGGGTAATAATGGGGTTTAGTGTTAGCGTTTTCACTGACTAACACTAAGCCTTGCCTTTAGTAATGGACACTGTCAGTCAATTGCCATTACTAAGGCAGTAGTAATAAAGTTTAAAAAGAATACAAAGACATAGAAAAAATAGGTTTATTGAAACAAAAAAAAACACACAACCCTTGTTAACCATTTTATTGATAATAATAAAAAAAGCCGTCGTCAAATTAGTTCTCGAATCCAACGACCGAACCTGTAAAAAAAACACAAACACAAAAATACATTAGTAACGGCTTGTACACATCACCGCTTCCCTGCCGTTGAGGGTTTCCGTCGGGTAACCCCTCTACAGAAAGGCAAACTGAAACCTCAGCTTCCGCTTCCCTCACCGTTGATCTCAATGGAGCATGAAGTGCTCTAAAATTTCCTGGTAGACGGCCGCGTTGACACTGGACTTGATATAACACGGCGGACCAACACTGCTGCTCAGTGCTCCAAAGTCCTGTTTTCAGATGAAAGTAAGTTTTGCATTTCATTTGGAAATCAAGGTCCCAGAGACTGAAGGAAGAGTGGAGAAAGATCGTCAATCTAAGTTGCTTGCGGTCCAGTGTGAAATTTCCACAGTCACTGATGGTTTGTGGGCCATGTCATCTGCTGGTGATGGTCCACTGTGTTATATCAAGTTCAGAGTCAGCGCAGCCGTCTACCAGGATATTTTAGCGCACTTCATGCTTCCCTCTGCTGACAAGCTTTATGGAGATGCTGATTTCATTTTCCAGCAGGACTTGGCAAAAGTACCAATACCTGGTTTAATAACCACAGTATCACTGTGCGTGATTGGCCAGCAAACTCGCCTGACCTAAACCCCATAGAGAATCTATGGGGTATTGTCAAGAGGGAGATGAGAGAAACCAGACCCAACAATGCAGACGAGCTGAAGGCTGCTATCAAAGCAACCTGTGCTTCCATACCACCTCAGCAGTGCCACAGGCTGATCACCTCCATGCCACGCCGCATTGATAACACCTCAGCAGTGCCACAGGCTGATCGTCTCCATGCCACGCCTCATTGATAATACCTCAGCAGTGCCACAGGCTGATCGCCTCCATGCCACGCCGCATTGATAACACCTCAGCAGTGCCACAGTCTGATCGCCTCCATGCCACGCCGCGTTGATGCTGGAATTCATGTAAAAGGAGCCCCGACCAAGTATTAAGGGCATATACTGGACATACTTCTCAGTAGGCCTACATTTCGGTATTAAAAATAATTTTTGAAATTGGCCTTATATAATATTCTAATTTTCTGAGACACTAAAGTTGCGCATCCAAAACAATTGAAGTTACTTTATTACAATATTCATGAAAAAGTACAAACAATGAGCACAGCAGTAATCAAAAGGGAAAAAACTATTAAAAACAAAGAAAAGAAGGCACATGTCTCTGGCCTAAATAAATGCCAAAGGGACCCCCACTATTGCCCTATTAGAATTTAAACACGAGACATGTCACTTAAAAGAAAGGACACCCGGTAAAATCTGCATTTGAATGACCGAAAATGCAATGTCAAATATAGAATGCAAAGACAGTTCAAATAAATAATGACAGTATGCAAGATAGGAAAAGATGCGATTACCACACCATGCTAGTGGAATTAAAGACCGGTTCCTGTGAGTGCAAGAGTGGGGCTGAGACAATAGTGAGCCAGCGCACAATGTCGTAATACACTGTGTTTGAGGAAGCTGGTGTTAGAGCGATGTTTGTTGGTCCTCGACCTTAATGATTGTATAGTTATACCTATGTATTATTATAGGTTACAAGACCATTTTAAAAGGTAAATAACATACGTACTCGCTGCCGCGGTTGACAAAACTTTTAATGGGGAAGGATTCCAGGGTGGCTGACTATGTAAAATTCTTGATTCTATGGGTTATATTGTTGCAGCATAGACATCTAGAGTGGCCACATCGATAGGACACCGATATAGTAGGGAAAATAGCGAGGGTCTTCGCTTTAATCTCACGCAGTCTACTGAGAGCCAGTAATTTACACAATGTCCATGACCTTCTGTAAGTAACTTTTGGCTTATCAGTCAGGACAGCTTTCAAATGGGGATCACTTTTTAAGATGTGCCAGTGTTTAGTTAGAATCTATGAGATGAATTTATTGCCTGTATTAAAGGTGGTGATAAATTTGAATTTGGCTGTAGAGCAGTAATTGATATTTTTCTAGGTGTAAAATGCACTAGTTTTTCGTCAGTAGTGTATCCCTCTGACAAGCCCCAGTAATGAGGCTATGTGGGAAATGCTTGTCTTTAAAATGCTTTGTCAGGGCTTTACATTCAAATTTGAATTGTTTGTCATTGGAGCAAGTCTTTCTAATGCGCCTAAACTGTACGAAAGGAATGTTTCTGAGCCACAGGGATAGTGGGCATTTCTGAAATGTAATTAACTATTGACGTGGACTTCTTTAAAATGTATAATTTTACCGTTAATTTCAGGAAAACCTACACTCCAAAAGTCAAATGATGCTCCTTCCCTTCTGACCCCTGCAGCCCTAGTCGAATACCTTGGGGTGTAGTTTACAAAATTGTGTCTTTTTGGTGGTGTTTCCTATGTTTTAGCACAAGACTACTTCAAACCTGTGCCTAAAATATCTAACAAAAAGGAGGGCCCTTTTTATCGACTACACTATTGTTTCTGCTAAAAAACGGAAATCTTACAGAACGGAAACAAACAGAAACCAGTTGAAATCAATGGTAATGCAAACGGAAGCTATGGTTTCTGTCTGGCTTTCCGTTCATCGGTTCCTCCAACGATAAGGTCAAACGGAACTGATGAACGGAACCCTACACTGATGTGAGCCTAGCCTAACTCATAGGTAACTGGCGTTTATCTTCTAGCTTGCTTTTCATTTTAACGATTGAAGATGTACTTTAAAAAGATCTATTAAAACCAGGGCTCTCAAACTCGGCCGGGTAAATGGGCCACACAGAAAAAATTTGAAGTTGAGGGGTCGCATTACGTTCAAATTTGATAAAATACAAAATTATTGTTAATCAATTCGTTATTTGAACTACTATAACAATGCTACATTGCTATAATAATACTACATTACTATAATACTACATTACTATAAAAATACTACATTACTATAATAATATTACATTACTATAATAATACTACATTACTATAACAATACTACATTACTATAATAACAACATTACTACAATAACAATACTACATAAATTTACCACGTAAATTTGCGAGTTTATTCCACGTGTTTATTTTAACAATCCAATTTAAGTGTTGCTAAATACGGTCTGGCTGCTCAGTTGGCAGCGTTATGTAGACACAAGAATGTCGAGATTGGGCAGTGCCTTTTTAGATAGTGCCACAGTGTCCTCTGTAGATACTGCCACCACCCATAGATAATGCTATAGTGCCCTCTGTAGATAATGCCACAAAGCCCTCTGTAGGTTATGCCACACACACCCGTAGATAATGACACAGTGCCCTCTGTAAAGAGTATTGCAGCCCCCTAGATAATTGCCCTCTGTAGATAATTTCACAGTGCCCTATGTAGCTAATGCCAAACACACCCCTTTGCAGATAGTGCCACACACACCCCTTTGTACATAGTGCCACACACACTCTTTTGTAGATAGTTCCACACATATCTCCCTTTAGATAGCTCAAGTGGGGCTTCCTCTAGGTGTGGAATCCCCAGCCAATGCGTTGCCGGCACTTTGGCCCGGGGATTCCTCTTTTGGAGGAGCCCCTGACATCACTGTCCATATATGGACAGTTATGTGATGAGGCCTCGTCTATCAGCAGAGTCCCCGAACAGTGCGTCGGCAAATGGCTGGCCGGGCGTTCTGGTCCAGGAGGAGCCACTGATGTCACTGTCCATATATGAACAGTTACATCAGAGGCCTCGTCCATGAGCGGAATCCCGACCAGTGCGTCGGCAACGCGCTAGCCGGGCATTCCGTCCAGGAGGAGCCACTGATGTCACTGTCCATATATGAACGGTAACATCAGAGGCCTCATCCATCAGCGGAATCCCGGACCAGTGCGTTGGCAATGCGCTGGCCGGGCATTCCGGTCCAGGAGGAGCAACTGACGTCACTGTCCATATATGGACGGTTACGTCAGAGGCCTAGTCTTTAAGCGGAATCCCCGACTAGAGCGCTCTTGCTGAGTATTCCACTCCTAGAGGGAGCCCTAACGAAGCTATCTATAGAGAGGGGGGGTGTAGCGCTGTCCACAGTCTCGTGTGTGTGGCCTAGCACTATCTACAGGGGGGTGTGCGGCACTCTTCCTTCGGCCTGCTCTCCAGCTGTCTGCGGGCCGCAGATGACCGCTTCAAGGCCAGCGGGCCGCATTTTTAAGACCTCTGATCTAAACCATTTTATCGAACACATCACACCCACTGCATGAACTCTTTATAAAACAGCGGAGTATTTTTAGTATGCATTTAATTCAACTGAGGTACAATATAGATAGGTTTATGAAGTCGTTTGTGCTTACAGCGATATTGGCCTTTAATAGGTCAATAATATCATTGAATTTTTTGCGAATATACGTTTTTAGTGGGGATTGTGTTAGAAGTTATTAACTTATTATTTTATGATGGTAATATACAGGGATAATGGGAGTTATACACAGGGATGTTGGGAGTAATACACAGGGATGATGGGGTTATGAACAGGGATGAGGTAATACACAGGGATGATGGGGGTTATATATAGGGATGATATAACTCCATCATCCCCTTATATAACCCCCATCATCCCTGTATATTACTTCATCATCCCTGTAAATAACCCTCATTATCCCTGTATATAACCCCATCATCCCAATATATAACCCCCATCATCCTTGTATATAACCCCATCATCCCTGTATATAACCCCATCATCCCTGTATATAACCCCATTATCCCTGTATTTATATACCCCATCATCCCTGTGTATTACTCTCAACATCCCTGTGTATAACCCCCATCATCCCTGTGTATAACCCACATCATCCCTGTATTTATGTAACCCCCATCATCCCTGTATTCATGTAATCCCCATCATCCCTGTATTCATGTAACCCCCATCATCCCTGTATATATGTAACCCCCATCATCCCTGTATTTATGTAACCCCCGTAATCACAGTATACACCTAACCATCAGGGCGGGCGGCGAGTAGGCATTAAAGCATAACATGAACGCCGAGAGAAAAGATGGAGGAGGGGGCTTGTACAAGGAGGGACGAGGCAGGCAAGCAGTGGGATCAGAGGTGGAGCTCTGAAGAGCTCATGAAACATCCTCCTGGCCCACTGCCTGTAAGTGTCGTTGATGACGAGACGTGCCTCTGCTCAGCCGGAAGTGCTGGCTTAGCAAAGACACGGAACGTCATAGGAAATAAAAGCTGTACAGTAGCTGTGGTCATGTGACCGAAATGAAGAAATAATAAACGGTGGCACAATTAAACACATGGCATATTAGAAAATTAATTGTGAATGGCAGATTAAATGAAAACATAGATACAATTTATTGCCAGTCAACCCCTTTAATGATTTCAGGTTTATTGGTCCAAAACCTTGACAGAAATGTAGCATTCTAAAACTAAACGTTTGAGCCTTTCTAGATTACGTGAGAGGGGGGCAATCGAAAACAAAATCCCTTCATCCCATCAACAGGGTAAAGACTGTTTTGCCTCAGTCTGTGCTCCGTATGCAGATTATAGACTGTAATAAATATGTTTATAGTTTGGCAACAATCTACATGTAAAACCACTGGAAATTGATTTTTCACCCATTTGACTTTTATGAGCTTGAAATAGATTTTGTAGCAGGAGTGCTTCAGGTCATTTAAGAATATTAAGGGATTATAAATAATGCAGTATCTAAATGTGTAAACCTGTGTACCTCCAAATGATATACAGAAAAATCTATAACATGAACTTTTGCTTATTGGTTACCCATTTGTTTTGGGAAAATTACTTTCAAATATCTTCAGATCTTAGGCTCTGTTTACATCTGCGTTGGCCCTTCCGTTTTTATCGAATCCGTAAAATTTAATGGATACAAATGCAAAAACACATGCCATACTGAAACAAACAGAAGGTAAAGGTTGTTTTTTGATGGATTCGTCAAAACTATGAACCTTTACGTTTTGTTTCAGTTTGGCATCTGTTATACTCAGATTTTAACAGATCTGTCTTCTTTTCTAGTTATTTCTTTTTTTCCTTTTTTTGAATGTAGGAAGTGATGTGCATGTGCAGTAGGAGAAAAAACTGAGGCGTTAAACTGAATAAATAACTGATATAAACAGAAAACATTCTGTTTGTATCCGTTATCCATTCACTATAATGTTAAAAAGAAACTGAATACTTCCTTCCATCAAGTTTACATAATTTTGGACTGAAAAAATAGCACAGCAGACTACAATATTATTTACAAAGAAGGACCATCAACGGAGAGATAATCAGACTAGGTAAGATGGTAAACACCTGGTGGTCTACAGAAACAACACACCATCAGTTGCCAATATCCCCACAAGAAACTAAACACTATAAGAGGATAATACCAATTATAACCAATGTTCCCTCTAAGTCTTGACAGTTAGGGAGCAGGGCAAGTCTCCATCAATGGTGGGCGATCTGATGACCAAAAGTAATACCCCCAGTAAACGCTAATATAAAGAAGAGAATAAGAAAACTTATTTTAAATTAGTTTTAATTACTTTTTTAAATACGCTAATATTACAAGTCCAGCAGTAAAATAGACCGTTATAAACACCAATTATAGGCATCAATAAAATAACCCTCTCTTACACCACTATCCCTAAGGATAGCGCCACACAGACCACCTGTAGATAGCGACGCACACACACATCCTGTAGATAGTGCCACAGCCCTATAGACAACATCACACACAGACCTACCTATAGATAGTGCCACACACAGCCCCTGTAGATAGCACCAAACCCCCTCCCTGTAGAGAGCGCCACACAGACCCCCTGTAGATAGTGCCACACAGACCCCCTTTAGATAGCGACACACCCCCTCCCTGTATGTAGCGCCACACAGATCCCCTGTAGATAGCGCCACACCCCCTCCCTGTAGATAGCACCACACAGAGCCCCTGTAGATAGCGCCAGACAGAACCCATTTAGATAGCGCCACACCCCCTCCCTGTAGGTAGCACCATACAGACCCCCTGTAGATAGCAATACAACCCCTCCCTGTAGATAGGGCCACACCGACCCCCTGTAAATAGTGCCACAAAGACCCCCTATAGATAGCGTCACAACCCCTCCCTGTAGATAGCGTCACACCCCCTCCCTGTAGATACTGCCACACGCAGCCCTCCCATAGATCGCGCCACAAGCCCCCTGTAGATAGTGCCACACAGCCCCCTGTAGATAGTGCCGCAGAGCCCCCCCTGTAGATAGTGCCACACAGCCCCCCTGTAGATAGTGACATGCAGCCCCCTGTAGATAATGCCATACAGCCCCCATGTATATACTGCCACACAGCAATCCCCCTCCCCTTGTATATACTGTTAAACAGCAATCCCCCTCCTCTTGTATATCCTGTCACACAGAAATCCCCCTACCCTTGTATATACTGCCACACAGCAATCCCCCTCCCCTTGTATATACTGTCCACAGCAATCCCCCCTCCCCTTGTATATACTGTCACACAGCAATCCCCCCTCCCCTTGTATATACTGTTACACAGCAATCCCCTCTCCCCTTGTATATAGTGCTACACAGCAATCCCCCTGTATATAGTGCTACACAGCCCCCTCTCCCCTTGTATATACTGCTACACAGCCCCCTTCCCCTTGTATATAGTGCTACACAGCCATTTCCCCCTTTATATTACCACACAGCAATCCCCCCTCCCCTAGTATATAGTTCTACACAGCACCCCTCTCCCCTTGTATATACACAGCCCACCTCTCACCTTGTATATACTGCCACACAGCAATCCCACCCTGTATATTACCACACAGCCCCCTCAAAAAACAAAAGATTGTACTTACCTTGCCCCGCTCCCGCCACGGACGGAGCGCTACACTGCCTCTCGGGCGGGACGCATGCGCATACCGGTGTGATGATGTGACACCAACCTGCGCAGGGAGTCTTCCCAGTGCCTTATAGGCTGCAGGCCTAAAGTGGCTTGCAGCCTATAGTATTCTTTTGTATCTGCTCCCTGAGGACGCACATACAAGTGAATGTGGCTGTCGCTGGCACCGGAGCCCCCTCCTGTGCTAGTGACGCCACTGCATCTGCCCGCCTCCCGTGACAGTGCGCGGGCTTTAAACTTTAGTGAGCGGGTGGACTGTGGAAGGTGCGTTGCTGCGCACCTTATAGGGAACACTGGTTATAACATACCCAAAAATAATGTAGTAAAGATAAGTTATTAATATATATGGGTATGTCAAAGTTCTAAAATAGTGAGAAAAATACCTACTACGTCTAAATAGACAAACAACAGATAAATATAGTAAATACAAAAAATATATTTGTCTGCAGACCCTGCAAACACCTGCACAAAATAATAGTGAGGTGGCATGCCGAAAACACAAGCCGACAACTACAAGCTAATATGCAGGAATACAAAGTGAAAAAAGTATACGCCTACCCTGTGGAACTGGCAACGTCAGGGGTTGGCAAAAAAAACGCCTCAACGCGCGTTTCACCCTACAGACTGGACGAAGCCTTGTGCTTCATGCATGCCACCTCACTATCATTTTGTTAGCTACTAGGCCGCCGCTGAAGCCTATGCTAATCATAACAGTGCTGCCCTGAGCCGCTTGGAAATATAGTAAATATACCAAAACAGCATCACATTCCCTCAATTGTTTATTTTTTTTACAGTGACAACTACCCCCCGCAGAATACTAATAGGAAACCAATGATGATCGGGTTTGGAAAATGTTAAGATGTTTAAATTCCTAATTTTTCTGTCAGTCAGTGTCCTTGACGCCTCGTATCTGACTGGCAGTTTTACATTTTCCCAGCCTGAGAGTGGCTTCGGTGTGTGCACTTGCTTACTGATGTCTATGTAAGGAGAGGTAATTAATACATGTGGCTAACTCATTTACTGGCCTGAAAACATTTTTAGTCATGGACACAGTAGCCACATGAGGCAACAAGGTCGAAAATGTATAGTAAGAGCAAATAACAGGAAGCACACAGACTATACATTGTAAAACGAAAGAACACGATTTTCTGGCTTATTTGTCATATTTGAATGGAGTGTTACTTTAATTGGAAGGGTTGTGCTTGTGCAAGAAATGGCTAAATGTAAGTTGAAGGTGCACTTAATTTCCCAGTATCTTTATGAAGGCGACCACACTTCAGTTACCCAGATGACCGCTAGCTAGGTTTCCTAAATAGGAAAAAAGGTAAAAAAAAAGCTATATAAAATAATATTGTCCAACTAACCATCTCCGAGTGCCCCTTTTTCCCAAGGCTCCCTGTTTGTGCTGAACTGGCAGATTTGCAAATTTGTCAGCAAGAAAGAGATTCAGCTCATCTTTATGAAGCCAAAGTGGTTTCTTGTTAGCTGAGCAGCAAGCTACAGCAGAAAGGGCCTGATTTTGACAACATAATTTACATCTTTGTGGGAAAGTATTGCTGGCAGCTGAACTAATTTGTGCAGGATTAGGTTTGCTTGTCTTTTCTGCTGCTTAACCGCGTTATCTATCAGAGGCCCGTTTTCAAATATCACTTTTCAAGTGCGCCCTGGAGAGGTGGAATTGATCGGGAATAGCGAGAGCAAAATTGCTCCAATAACTTTACGGTGAAAACAATTACTACATCATACAGATGTGAGTAATTCTGTTAAGCAAAAAGAGATGTCAGACCTGACATCCCTCCAATGCTTGCTGAAATTATAATTAAACGCAATAGCTGAACTGAGCAAATATATTTTTTTCCACCTATTTTCGCTTTCAATTTTCTGTGCTTTTATCCTTTTATTTAGTTTTGCCTCTAGAGACTATGTATTGAACTGCAAATAACTGATTATTGCATGTGTAATTATCACACAAATTGTTAATTTTGAATCATTATCATCCTAAATATTGTACAATTTTTTTTTGTGTGATTACCCAGTCCTTTTTAGAGGTTTAACTTAAAAGGCATATTCCGGTGGCAATGTGAATTCTCTATCATCCCCAATGTATTTGTTTATGGAAAAACAGAAACGTGTCAGTGGTTCTGTCCTCTACAATGATCTTTCTTACCTTGATTTCCTTCCCTTAACGACCGCTTCGTCCACAGCGACGTCTTTTGGCGTCGCTGTAGAAGAGGCTGATGAGTACTCCTGTGAGCGCTCATCCTCTGAGGCTGGATTCACACGAGCATGTTACGTCCGTAAAGGAAGGAACGTATTTCGGCCGCAAGTCCCGGACCGAACACACTGCAGGGAGCCGGGCTCCTAGCATAATAGTTATGTACGATTCTAGGAGTCCCTGCCTCTCCGTGGAACTACTGTCCCGTACTGAAAACATGATTACAGTACGGGACAGTTGTCCCGCAGCGAGGCAGGGACTCCTAGCGTCGTACATAACTATGATGCTAGGAGCCCGGCTCCCTGCAGTGTGTTTGGTCCGGAACCTGCGGCCGAAATACGTTCCGTCCATTACGGACTTAAAATGCTCGTGTGAACCCAGCCTTAGCAGGAGCTCTAACTAACAGCTCCTGAACTTAGAGCAGCCTGCTGAATGCAACTGGGGTCAGAAAACATTCTGACCCAAGCTGCTTTACCCTTTGATCACCTGCAATCCCAGGCACAGCCACTACAGAAGTGTATGGCACTGTGCTTGCTAAAAAAAACAATAACAGGGGAACCCTCTTGCACTAGCTGGAAAATTTCTGTCACGCTTTAAAATATTTCTAGCAGATTATAGTTAAAGAAGCTCTGTCACCAGATTTTGCAACCCCTATCTGCTATTGCAGCAGATAGGCGCTGCAATGTAGATTACAGTAACGTTTTTATTTTTAAAAAACGAGCATTTTTGGCCAAGTTATGACCATTTTTGTAGTTATGCAAATGAGGCTTGCAAAAGTCCAAGTGGGTGTGTTTAAAAGTAAAAGTCCAAGTGGGCGTGTATTATGTGCGTACATCGGGGCGTTTTTAATACTTTCACTAGCTGGGCGCTCTGAAGAGAAGTAACATCCTCTTCTCTTCAGAACGCCCAGCTTCTGACAGTGCAGATCTGTGACATCACTCACAGGTCCTGCAGGTAAGTCGATCTTACCTGCAAACGCTGATGCTGCTGCAGAATCAACTGTAGCCTCTGGTGCCGATGTGGCCGTCACAATGCAGGACCTTTGAGTGACGTCACAGATCTGCACTGTCAGAAGCTGGGCGTTCTGAAGAGAAGAGGATGTTACTTCTCTTCAGAGCGCCCAGCTAGTGAAAGTATTAAAAACGCCCCGATGTACGCACATAATACACGCCCACTTGGACTTTTACTTTTAAACACACCCACTTGGACTTTTGCAAGCCTCATTTGCATAACTACAAAAATGGTCATAACTTGGCCAAAAATGCTCGTTTTTTAAAAATAAAAACGTTACTGTAATCTACATTGCAGCGCCTATCTGCTGCAATAGCAGATAGGGGTTGCAAAATCTGGTGACAGAGCCTCTTTAAGTTCTCATAGTATTTAATGCATTTTGAGCTAGAGCTACTTTACTGCGGTTTGCTTACCTCTTTATTTGTTTTGTAGCATTATAGCTATCTACACAAGGCAATTTGGATTTGGTGCACATTTGATAGTAAGCAGAAGAAAACATAACTTTTTTTTTTTTATTATGGATGTATGTTTTTGTCCCCTTTTTAGCACTTCCCACTGACAGATTCTTGCTGCTACCATTCTGTAAGAGATAATTAATTGCCTTCAGTTCAGGGGTGTAATACAATTAATTATGGTAGAAGTTCTTGTCAGGGTAGAATTCTTAAAGGCTATGTACAACTATATATATACTAGTCCTTTTCAATGAATTAGAGTATCATCAAAAAGTTTATTTCAGTAATTCAATTCAAAAAGTGAAACTCATATATTATAAAGATTCATTACACACAGAGTGATCTATTTCCAGCATTTTTTCTTTTAACCCATTCCCGCAAAATCACGTACAGTTACACAATGGAAACTGGTGTTTTAACGCATTCAGGGACTGAGCCAGCGTCATCACCGCTGGGTGCCAGCTGTATGTTACAGCTGGCAACCTAATGTAACGACCAGGACCGCAGCTAGCCTCCGATCCGGCCGATTAACCCCTCAGATGCTGCGTTCAATAGAAATCGCAGCATGTGAGGAGTTTTTAGCCACAGGCACCCCAGCAAAGTGAACACTGGGTTGCCGGTGACTGCATTGGTACCGGAGGCCTAATTCTGACCTCCCGGTCTGCCATCAACGGAAGCCTCCTAGGCCCCGCTTGGCTCGGCTGAGCCGGTGTCATCAGCAGTGGGTGTCCGCTGTATGTTACAGCGAACACCCCACTGTAACGGCAGGAACCGGAGCTGGCTCCGTTTCCTGCCATTAACCCCTTCGATGCAGCGATCCAATGCGATCGCTGCATCTTAGTGGTTTGTAGCAAATCGGCAGCCATGCCATCCGATAGCAAGGCCGCCGACTGCTACTATTGCAAAAGGAGTCCTAACAATGGCCTCTTGTCTGCCATTACGGAAGCCGATTAGGTCCAGTCCGGAGGCGGAGCCTGATCGGCCTGCTGTCAGTGAACAACTGAAAGTTCTAATACATTTCACTACATAGGTAGTGGGACTAAAGAAAAGTGTAAAAAAAGAGAAGTTGTAAAAAATACAATAAAAGTTTCAAGTAATAAAATAAAAAACAATAGCCCTTTTTCCCGTATCAAGTCAATAAAGCCATACATATTTGGTATCGCTGCAGCCGTAGCGACCTGAACTATAAAAATATTATGTTGTTTATCCCGCGCAGTGAACGCTGTAAAAAATACTGCCATAGTGGCTGTTTTTTTGGTCACGTTAAAGGTCTTCCAAAAATGTAAACAAGAAGTCATCAAAAAGTCACATGTACCGAAAAATGGTACCTATAAAAACTATAACTCGTCTCGCAAAAAAAAAAAAAAGCCCTCATGCAACTCCGTCGACAAAAAAGTCAAAAAGTTATGGCTCTCACAACTTGGCGACAGAAAAAATACATTCTCTTTACAAAAGTAATTTTATTGTGCAAAAAGTTGTAAAATCGTACTGGCCCGCAGAGTAAGGTTCACATGTCATTTATTATGCGTGGTGAACGCTATATAAAAACAACTAAAAAAAATATGTCACCTTGCCTCCCAAAAAAAAAGGATAAAAAGTTATCAAAAAGTCGCATGTACCCCAAAATGGTACCAATAATAACTACAGCTCGTCCCACAAAAAAGCAGCCCTTATACCACTACGTCTATAAAAAAATAAAATGTACCCCCACATTATAAACTGAAGTACCAGTAAGACTCCAAACAAAACTACTACCAAGCAAAATCCACGCTCCAAAACCAAATGGCGCTCCCTCCCTTCTGAAATCTACAGCGTGCCCAAACAGCAGTTTACTTCCACATATATGGCATCTCCATATCTGGAAGAACCCTTTTAACAATTTTTGGGGTGTGTGTCTCCAGTGACGCTAGCTGGGCACGACATATTTGCCACTGAAATGGCATATCTAGGGAAAAATTTCAATTTTTACTTTGCACCTTCCGCAGCGCAATCATTTATGGAAAAGACTTGTGGGGTGAAAATGCTCACTACACCCCTTAATAAATGCCTGCGGACTGCAGTTTCCAAAATGGGGTCACTTGTCAGGGGTTTCATTTATTATTTCACGTTGGAGCCTCTGCAATTGTGAACCAATACTGTGTAAGTCGCCAAATTAGGCCTCAACTTTACATGGTACTCTTTCACTCCTGAGCCTGGTCGAATGTCCAGGCAAAAGATTAGGGCCATATGTAGGGTGTTTCTAAAACCGGGAAACACAGCATAATTAGAGAGCTGTCTTGATATGGTGGCACAAGCTGGGCACCACATATTGGCATATCTATGGAAAAATCCCATTTTCACTCTGCAATATCGAGCGCGCACCAATTTCTGCCAAACACTTGCGGGGTTAACATGCTCACTACACCCCTAGGTGAATACCTTGAGGGGTGTTGTTTCCAAAATGGGGTCACTTCTGGGGGGATCCACTGTTTTGGTCTCACAGGGACTTTGCAAATGCGACATAGCGCCCAAAAACCAATCCAGCAAAATCTGTATTCCAAAAGCAAATGGCGCTCCTTCCCTTCTGAGCCCTACTCTGTGCCCAAACAGCAGTTTATGGCCACTTATGGGGTATTGCCTTACTCCGGATAAATCGCTTTACAAGTGTTGGGGTTCTTTTTTTCCTCTATATGTTGAGAAAATGGAAAATTTTGAGGTAAAGCTACGTCTTATTGAAGAAAAAGGATTTTTTTTTATTTTCACTGCCCAATTCTAATAAAATCTATGAAACCCCTGTGTGGTCAAAATACTCACTACACCCCTAGATGGATTCTTCAAGGGGTGTAGTTTCCTAAATGGAGTCACTTCTTTGGCGTTTTCACTGTTTTGGTCCCTCAGGGACTTTGCAAATGCGACATGGCCTCCGTAAACCATTCCTGCTAAATTTGAGCACCAAAAGCCAAATAGTGCTCTTTCCCTTCTAAGCCCTGCCGTGTGTCTAAACAGCCGTTTATTACCACATATGGGATATTGCCGTACTCGGGAGAAATTGCTTTACAAATGCTGCGGTGCTTTTTTTCCTTTTCCACCTTGTGGATATTAGAAAAAATCATCTAAATCTACATTTTCTTTGAAAGAATGTAGATTTTCATTTTCACGGCCAAGTTACAATAATTTCTGCAAAAAATCTGCGTGGTCAAAATGCTCACTATTCCCCTAGATAATTTTCTCAAGGGGTGTAGTTTCCAAAATGGGGTCACTTTTAAGGGATTTCCACTGTTTTGGTACCGCAATAGCCCTTCAAACCCGACATGGAGCCTAACATATTTTCTAACAAAAATAAGGCCCCAAAATCCACTAAATGCTCCTTTGCTTCTGAGGCCTGTGCTTCAGTCCATTAGCACACTAGGACCACATGTGGGATATTTCTAAAAATTGCAGAATCTTGGCAATAGATTTTAAGTTGCATTTCTCTGGTAAAACTTTCTGTTACAATTTTGTTTTATTAAAAGTTAATTTCTGCAAAAAAAAATGAAATTTGTAAATTTCACCTCTACTTTGGTTTCATTCCTGTGAAATGCCTAAAGGCTTTTGAAACTTTCTAAATGCTGTTTTGAATACTTTGAGGGGTGAAGTTTTTAAAATGGGATGACTTATCGGAGGTTTCTAAAATATAAGGCCCTAAAAGCCACTTCACAACTGAACTGGCCCATGTAAAAATAGCCTTTTGAAATTTTCTTGAAAATGTGAGAATTTTTTTTTGTATTACTATCTGTCTTACAAGCAGAAACATTTAAATTGAGAAAAATGCTAATTTTTGCAATTTTTCGCTAAATTTTGGTGTCTTTCACAATTAAATACTGTATGAATCGAGCAAATTTTGCCAGTAATATAAAGTCCAATGTGTCACGAGAAAATAATCTCAGAATCACTTGGATAGGTAAAAGCATTCCAAAGTTATTACCACATAAAGTGAAACATATCAGATTTGAAAAATGAGGCTCTGTCAGGAAGGTCAAAAGTGGCCAAAGAGGGAATGGGTTAATGTTGAAGATTATGGCTAACAGTTAATGAAAACCCCAAATTTTGTATCTCAGAAAATTGGAATATTATATAAGCCCAATTTCAAAAATTATTTTTAATACCAAACTGTTGTCCTACTAAAAAGTATGTACAGTATATGCACTCAATACTTGGTCGCGGCTCCTTTTGCATGAATTACGGCATCAATGCGGCGTGGCATGGAGGCAATCGGCCTGTGGCACTGCTGAGCTGTTATGGAAGCCCAGGTTGCTTTGATAGCGGCCTTCAGCTCATCTGCATTGTTAGGTCTGTTGTCTCTCATCTTCCTCTTGACAATACCCCATAGATTCTCTATGGGGTTTAGGTCTAGGCTTATGCTCACCTCTTCATAAAAACAAATCAGGTTAGTTTGACAACTTCTGTCCTTAGTAAAACCGTGCTGGCTGTCACTTATATAATACTATTTTTTGTCTCATAATCCTGTATATAGTCCCTTGACCCCTTAATGACCAGCCTATTTTAAACCTTAATGACCAAGCAATTTTTTACGTTTTTCCATCGTCTCATTCGAAGAGCTATAACCTTTTTATTTTTGCGTTGACATAGCTGTATAAGGTCTTGTTTTTTGCGGGACAAGTTGTATTTTTTAATAGCACCATTTTGGGGGAAATATTATTTATTGATTAACTTTTATTAACTTTTTTTGGGGGGGAATAGAAAAAAACCTGAAATTTCGCCACTCTTTTTCGCGTCTTAAATCTACGCCGTTTACCGTGTGATATAAATAACACAATAACTTTATTCAGCGGGTTGTTACGATTGCAACGATAACAAATTTGTATAGTTTTTGTATGTTTTACTACTTTTACACAGTAAAAACGCTTTTTTTTCCATAATTAGTTGTTTTTGTGTCTCCATATTTGAAGAGCCGTAAGTTTTTTATTTTTTCGCCGATGCGGTTGTGTGAGGGCTTTTTTTTTTTGCGGGAAGACTTGTAGTTTTTATTGGTACCATTTTGGAGTGGATGCGACTTTTTGATCACTTTTTATCACATTTTTATATCACATGAAGTCAGGATTCACAGAAAAGAGCAATTTTTCCATAGTTTTTTATAAAAAATTTTACGGTGTTCACCGTGCGGGTTAAATAATGTAATAGATTTATAGTCGGGGTTGTTACGGACGCGGCGATACCAAATATGTGTAACTTTTTTACTTTATTTTGTTTTTTTAATAGTAAAGCATTTTGTAAGGGGAATGTAAAGGATCTGCCAGACACAACTTCTGTGTCGACGCCCATAGGTAATCAGTCTGCACCTGCTTCTATGTCTGTGAGACTGACTCCATCTTCCACCACCCAGGATGGCAGGCATAGGAGTGGGAGAGCCTATCACAGCCTGGCCAGACGGAGCTAGCTCCCGCCCTCTGTCTATTTATACCTGCCTTTCCTGTTCCTCCTTTGCTTGTGATTCTTCTCTGCTGGTTTCCTGGCCCTGCTGCAGCTTCTTGAACTACTGATCCTCTGCTTGTGTTTGACCTTGGCTTTACTGACCACTCTTCTGCTCTGCGTTTTTGTACCTCGCTCTTCTCCTGGTTTGACTCGGCTTGTTCACTTCGCTTGTTGCTCACGGTGTCCCCGTGGGCAACTTCCCCATTTCCCTGGCTTCTTTGTACCCTTGTCTGTTTGTCTGTCGTGCACCTATTGAGTGTAGGGACCGTCGCCCAGTTGTACCCCGTCGCCTAGGGCGGGTCATTGCAAGTAGGCAGGGACTGAGTGGCGGGTAGATTAGGGCTCACTTGTCTGTCTCCCTACCCCGACATTACAGGGAAAAGCTGGGTTTTTCATTTTTTTTTCACATTTTTTTTTAATTAACTTTATTAAACTTTCTTTTTACTTTTTTACTAGTCCCACTAGGGGACTTTAATATGCGATTCTCTGATCGTATTGCAGTGTATTACTGTGTATTACTGCCTGTCCGTTTAAAACGGACAGGCATCTGCTAGGTCATGCCTCCGGCATGATCTAGCAGGCATTCGCTCCAGGCAGACCTGGGGGCCTTTATTAGGCCCCCGGCTGCCATTAGAGACACAGACACTCGGCGATCGTATCGCCGGGTGTCGGTGGGAGAGAGAGGGAGCTCCCTCCCTCTCTCCAAAACCACTCAGATGCGGTGCACGCTATTGTGCACCGCATCGGAGGGGTTAAACGGGTGAGATCGATACTGATATCGATCTCACACGGCAGAGCAGGGACGCCCCTAGCCCTCAGCTGCCTCTGGCAGCTGAGAGCAGGGAGATTTGACGCTCCCTGCTCTGTTTACTTTATCCTGATGCAGTGCCGTAAAAAGGCATATCCATCAGAATAAAGCCCGTTAGTGGCCGCCGTTAAAAGGCGTATTACCAATGGGTTAATAGCCCCTCAAACATTTTCCCTACAATGGATTTTAAGCTTACTGGTCTATAATTACCCAAGGAAGGCCTATAGCCCTTTTTAAAAATAGGCACCACGTTTGCCCTGCGCCAGTCCCTTGGCACTATACCAGTCACTAGAGAATCTCTAAATATTATGAAGAAGGACACAGAAATAACTGAACTAAGCCATTTAATAACTCTAGGGTGTAACCCATCTGGTCCCGGGGACTTGTGTACATTTATGTTATTTAATTTAGCTTGGACCATATCTACATTCACCCAGTTCAGTATATCACTGATATATTAACAGCACTGGCACAGGCTACATCAGCTGCTCTTTCTTCTGTTGTATATACAGAGCTAAAGAAGCCATTTAGTAACTCTGCCTTCTCTTGATGCCCTGTGACCAACTCCCCATTACCACTATTTAGGGGTCCTACATGTTCAGACCTTGGCTTTTTTGCATTTACATACTTGAAGAATTTTTGGGGATTTGTTTTACTATCCTTGGCCACCTGCCTTTCATTTTGTATTTTTGCTTACTTTAATACCTTTTTACAGATTTTATTAAAGGAACAGTGTCACCAATTTTTTTTTTTTATATCAGTTTTATGTTAGGGTTTTATTAAAAACGTTTATATTTATTTGTGTGTTTGTGTGTTACTTTTTTCTATTTTTACACTTTTTCTTCCCTATGGGGGCTGACATTTTTTTTTTCCATTTCTGTATGTGTCGATTAACGACACATACAGACATGGAATACGGCAGCTCCAGTCCCATAGGGACTGCGAACGGGGCCCGTTCCATCCACTATGGTGTACGCCGCATGTGTGGGAACGGCGCATGCGCCGCTCCCACACAGTCCAATTTGAAATGCGCGCCGTCCGGCGCCATTTTCCTGTGGACCAGAAGTCGCGGCCAGACAGTAAGATTACTACTTCCGGTCGCGGCTTCCGGACTTGTGCACATGGAGCAGCGGCAGCAGACGGAGCGGACGGACCGGAGGGAGCGGCGGCGACTGGAGCAGGTAAGTGATTTCTATGTATGTTCGTGTTTCAGTGTGTGTTTACTAGTGTATGTAAACCTTCTACACTGTGTGTTAGCTCAAAAAATGGCGACACACAGTGTAGGAGGTTAGACCGTTCAAACCCCTCGTTTCTCCCGGCACTAGCCAGGATAAAGGAGGGGGGGGGGATTCTGAGAGCTCACTAGAGCGAGGGATTTTTTCCCAATTTTGCAGCATAAAGCAATGTGGTTGCTTTACCACATGCAATGCTGCAATTTTGGGAATTGCTCCATCTAGTGACCAGTGATGGGAAATATTATAAATTGAATCCAATTTATAATATTTCCTGACTCGTGAAAAAAAAAAAAAATTAGAACAATGTTTAATCACCTACACACTAATTGTTTAACTAAAAAAAACAAAACATGTTTTGCTGGCAACACATTCCCTTTAAGCTCTTTATAATTTACAAAGGGAACAGCTGTACCTTCAGATTTGTATTTTTCAAATGCCCTTTTTTTGTCATATATTGCCGTAATTTTTACCAGTGTTTACCTCCCATTGTAATTCCACCCACAAGGTTTCAACCTCCTCACAATCTTCACCCACTATTGTCTCTTTCACACTCACCTTCATATCACTTCTCACATACAGACATACACCACCACCTTTCCTATATGTCCTGCCTTTCCGAAATAGTGTAAAACCCTGTAGATTTACAGCCCAGTCATGTGAAGAGTCTAGCCATGTTTCAGCAACACCAACTACATCTATATGTACCTCCAGTACCATGGCCTCCAGCTCCCCCATTTTGCTTGCTAGACTTCTGGCATTTGTGAACACACACTTTAACTTGCCTTTCAATTTTTCACTTTCAGTATCAGAAATGTGATTATTTGACATTATTTGGGCATTTGTGTTTTCATTGCTATTTTGTAACAAAAGTATCTCCTTATCCTGTTGCCTAGTCCTCTCCCCACAGTCTATTTCTCCCCCCACCAATTTAGTCTGACCCCACTCTAACCTAACTACCCCTTTTTTTTCTGCATTGACCTCCCTCCTCAGCCCTAGTTTAAATGATCCGCCACCCCAGCTAGAATTCTCTCCCCCAGCACAGCGGACCCCTTCCATTTAGATACAAATCACCTGCAGAATACAGTATGTTCCCCAATGAAGAGTCAGCCCAGTGCTCCAGGAACCCAAAGCCTTCTCCTCTACAGCATGCTCCAACCAAGATTGTCTATTGCCCTCAGTGTTGTATTTTGCTCCTCCAAATCTCTAATGCGAGCTTCCAGCTGAACAACATGCTCACATCTGCCACAGATGTATTCACCCTTGAACTCCGGCTCCAGTAGTCCATATATATGGCAAACTGTGCACTGAAGAAAACCTCCAAACATGCTGTCCTTTATCCCAGTTACTAAAAAACTGTGAATAATTGTTAAAGTCAAAGAAAAGAAGAGCACTTACAGGGACTTTAACTCCTCGTTTTTACTCTGGTTTAGTAACGTCACTTGATCCAAAAGCCACTTAATTTAGCAAGCCAAAACAGAGCAAGCTCAACTGATGCCTGCAGGCTACTTTATATCACCTGAGAGCAGTTAACACCTCCCCCTCGTCAGCTGCACAGCAGGACAGAAGCTAAGAAGGAAAAAAGGGTTTTAAAGTGTATTGGAAAATTGTATATCTTTTAATTATACGAAAAAATATGAATTATACATTAATCATCTGAAACTGGACAATCCCTTTAACCTCTTCATATAAATTGAGGTTTTTGCTATCTACTCCATACATGACCCACTTATTTCCGAATTGTTGGATTAGGTTATCCAATCCAGTTATTTTAAATTTGTAGCTGTGTGTCATGGTCTATATGTATGTGGCCCCACTAGGCCGCACCGCTGTAGCAGGGAGGCAGCTGTCCAAGCAACAGAGCACCCAATCAATTACAAAGTCCCGCACTAGGGTACCTGAATAGTCCAGACAGTGGTCGAGGCTTTAGCACCGATGAAGGTGCAGCAGGTTGTGCCAGACGTGGCTGATGACACTGGACGTGACTGATGACACTGGACGTGGTAGAAGGCAGCAGATGCAGTAGGACAAAACTCCAACATTAACAGGCTCAGGATCAAGGATACAGCACAGGATACAGGATAACACTAAGGGACCATTTGCAAGACTGACATGGGATAAACTTACAACGCTCAGGCAATGAGCAACGGTGCAGGGCCCTTCTTATAGTCCATGGGAATCATGGGTTAATTGATGGTGATGTTTCCCATTGTGCGCACGCTGGCCCTTTAAGGCCGGGCACGAGCGTGCGCGCGCACCCTACGGGACACAGTGGACTGGAAGTGAGCACTGGCGTCTCCTTGGAAGGAGATGCGAGCCAGCGCTCACAGATCCATGGCTGCGGCCGCCGGGGGGAGTGCGTAATCCCGGCGTTCGACGGCCACGGACTCTAGCCTATGTACAGACTTTCTTCGATTACAATTGATTGCATTATTCCCTTTGGTCGCAAGTTTTTTTTAATGTTATCATTTATTTCTTTTACAACCGATTACTATTTTAGGATGGGCCTTTGCTAAACATTTTTTCAGAGCTTTGTTGTGAACTTATGTGCAAGGTTGGGTATTTTAAAGGTGACCATTCGAATTAGACCAAAGTGGATGAAAATGAATGATTTCAACCTTAACGAACAATCGTCTGGCATAATTTAACAGCAAATGATCATTTAAGCTAACCGATGACTGATCATCATCTTCTAAATAGAACTCTACTGTGAAGTCCACAGTTTCGACTGACCTATATCTAATGTGTATGGTCAGCTTTAAAGTTTGAGCTGTATACGGATGCAGCCATCTTTAACTTGACTCTGATAACTTGGTGCAGCGTGATATCACACAACAAAAGTCATTAAAAAGTCATTGAAAAAGTCAAGATAAGGGATGTAGCTACTGTTTATTTAATCAAGGTAAAGACGGCTACATCTGTAGTTAAGATCAAAAGTAGTATTTTACATTCTTTGGGTATGTTCACACACGGTGGTGTGACAGGCAGCTGCACTGCTAAATTTTTCAAAACCTTTTCAAGAATCATATATTAATACAAGCTGATTCAGCTGTCAGTGGCAAGTGTTACCTTCTGTAGGAAACCACGGTCATATTAACGTAGTAACGGTTGAAATAGTTTAACCTATCATCCTGCAGTGTTGATCCAGAGGAAGGCAAAACAACCACCGCCAATTTTCATAATTTTAGGGAAAACATTCCTGTTTGACCCGTCAATCATAGCAAATCTGTGGATCAAAGACCTATCTCCAGAATCAATACTGCCTGTAAAATCTGGAATAGTTCCTGCAAAATTAGTTGCGCCACTTTATTAAAATTTCTTTGACTATCTGTAATCCAAAGCTAACAGTAAACATAAGATGTGGACCTTTCATGTCAAACCTTCTCCCTGCTCACACAAAGTCCGGTTACGAAGTAGTATTATACTCCAACATAGGTGACATTCATACAACACATTCTGAACTAACCAATAGTTTAAAGGGATTGTTTTATCAAGACCCTTTTCAGATCAAACTTAGGGTATGTTCACACGGCCAAATTTCAGACGTATACGAGGCGTATTATGCCTCGTTTTACGTCTGAAAATATGGCTACAATACGTCGGCAAACATCTGCCCATTCATTTGAATGGGTTTGCCGACGTACTGTGCAGACGACCTGTTATTTACGCGTCGTCGTTTGACAGCTGTCAAACGACGACTCGTAAAAATACAGCCTCGTCAAAAGAAGTGCAGGACACTTCTTTCAGACGTTTTTGGAGCTGTTTTCTCATAGACTCCAATGAAAACAGCTCCAAAAACGAGTTGGTAAAAAAATGAGTTGGTAAAAATGCGAGTTGGTAAAAAACGTCTGAAAAGCAGGGTCTGTTTTCCCTTGAAAACAGCTCTGGATTTTCAGACGTTTTGGTTGACTACGTGTGAACATACCCTTAGTCTGGCGATCAGCTGATCGCCGCAATCTGGCTTCAGAGACCTCGGGTGATCAGCTATTATCACTGGGCAAGATCTGACCAGCCATACAATTCCCCTGCAAGTGGCCGCTGAAGGAAAAAATGTAGAACCACACGCCGGCCATTCTAATGTAATAAATGGAAGTGCTGTGGCTGCCAGTGCTACTTCATTTTAGCAGTTCCTCCTCCTATGACGTCTATATTTCCTAATAGAAAGGTGTTGTCTTCATCAGAGAATCCCTTTAATCTGTACAATATACATTTCATTTTCTGGTTGAATTGCACGTTACAATTCCCTCCGTGTCTTGTAATAACCCGATAATAAAAGTTATCAAATGCATCCCTAAATCATCCCCAAGAATCTTCACTCTCTCTCTCTCTCTCTGTAAAATTCTCTGTTTCCCTATTTTATATTTTAGCCCCTTTTCACGACTCTGAAATTGTTAAACGGTAAGACGTCTGAATTAAGTGTGAATTGCGTTTTAAACTCAATTTACATCCTGCTGCTGGGGCTCTAAATGTTTGATTTGCATAACTAGTTAAAATGATATGGGAGCAGCATATTGATTCAATTCCATCTCACAAAACTCTTAATTAATAATGATAATAAATGTGTCAGCACTTTATTATCTGCTTTGAATTGGCGATGATAAGCGTATTAATGCCACTCCAGTAATAAAACTGCCCTGTCTATTGTTGGAAAAGCTGTTATAGTTTGAATAACCTTGCAATAAATATTTGTGTAATTTGCCAGAGATCAAATTAGAGAATTAATGATGTTTTCTCCTGAACTGCAGAATTTGATTAAGCGCTTATAATTTCACTTATAGCTCAGTGGACTGCTAGAAATGATCTGTCCTCTGTTCTTTGATCCCTTTTCGGAAGCTTTGTGCTACTACAGGTCTCTTATAACATCTGTAGTAATGCAGAAACACTAACAACACATTCTTATAAACCTGTATCACATAATACTGTGCAAGTTTAGGTCTTGTTCACATTCGTGTATGCTATTTTGGAAAATAAAATCCTTAACTGATGCATTTAATAAATCAGTTATGCATTTCGTCCACCATACGGGTATGTTCACATGCAGAGTCAAAAACATCTCAAAATACGGAGCTGTTTTCAATAGAAAACAGCTCCTGATTTTCAGACGTTTTTTGTGCACTCGCGATTTTAGCTGCGTTTTTAACGGACGTTTTTGGAGCTTTTTTCAATAGTCAATGGAAAACAGCTCCAAAAACGTCCCAAGAAGTGTCCTGCACTTCTTTTTCGTGGCCTTTTTTTTATGCGTAAAAAAAGTCGCAAAAACCGATCTGTCGGAACAGAACGCCGTTTTCCCATTGAAATCAATGGGCAGATGTTTGGAGGCGTTCTGCTTCCTATTTTTCGGCTGTTTTTCGGGCGTGTGAACATACCCTTAGGGTTAATGAAAAAATCAATAGAGAGAAATTTTAACATGTTGCGCTTTAACCAGTTGCTGACTGCACATAGACTATAAACATTCTGGCGGCCCACACGTATCTCTGCAAGGACGTTTTAAAAATAACAAACTTTTAGGCTGGGTTCACACAGAGTTTTTTGCAGGCGGAAAATCTGCCTCAAAATTCTGTTTGGAAGTTTGAGGCAGACTTTCCTCTGCCTGCACGCCGATTTTCGCTGTGTTTTTCGCCCGCGGCCATTGAGTGCCGCGTGCATAAAACGCAGCAAAATAAGCTTTCTCTGCCTCCCATTGATGTCAATGGGAGGTCAGAGACGTAACCGCGCGAAGATAGGGCATGTCCCTTCTTTCTCCCGCGAGCCGGTTTTACCGCTCGCGGGAGAAAACCGCCTCCCATTGAAATCAATGGGATGAATTTTCGGCCGGTTTTTGGTGAGTTTTGCGGTGTGGTTTCCGCGTCAAAAAACTCAGTGTGAACCCAGCCTTATAGTGTTTGTACTGTCTACCTCTCCTTACATCCTGTCAGAGAGAGAGAGAGAGATTGGTATGTATTGTCCCAACACAATGTAACACATTACACTTCACCTTCTTTTCTTTTTATAATATATTATTATTTTATCAAATCTATGCACATTTTTTTTCACTATATAAAGATTATCTATCTATCTATCTATCTATCTATCTATCTATCTATCTATCTATCTATCTATCTCTCTCTCTCTCTCTCTCTCTCTGTCTGTCTGTCTGTCTGTCTGTCTGTCTGTCTGTCTGTCTGTCTGTGTCTATCTGTCTGTCTGTCTGACTATCTATCTTTATCCAGTTTTAAGGTAAGGCCTTACATAGCAACTATAGTGCCGCAGTGAAGCCTAAGGTAGAGCTTACTAGGTTCCAGTAAAAATCACAATACACTGCAATACATAGGTACCAGCGATCAATCAATTGCTTGGTGAAGTCCCATAGGGGTACTTAAAAAAAAAAAGCTGTTTAGTAATGTGCAAAACATTTTTCCCCTAAAGCAATGTAAAAAAAAGCAACAACTATAATTGCCATTGCCACGTTCGTATAAATTCAGACTATTACAATATAACATTATTAAACCCGCAGGATAAACACCATGAAAAAATAAAAACCGGCAGAATTAAAGAGGCTCTGTCACCACATTATAAGTGCCCTATCTCCTACATAAGGAGATCGGTTCTATAATGTAGGTGACAGCAGTGCTTTTTATTTAGAAAAACAATCTATTTTTACCACTTTATGAGCGATTTTTAGCTTAATGCTAATTACTTTCTTAATGCCCAACTGGGTGTGTTTTTACTTTAGACCAAGTGGGCGTTGTACAAAGGAGTGTATGACGCTGACCAATCAGTGACCAATCAGCGTCATACACTTCTCTCCGTTCATTTACACTGCACTAGCGATATAGCTATATCGTTATGTGCAGGTACATACACACACTATAACACTACTCATGTGTCATGACAATGAATATACATTACCTCCAGCCAGGACATGATGTATTCAGAATCCTGAGACATCTGAATCTTTTCTGTGAGATTACCAGCAAGGCAAACGTAATCTCGTTTACATCGTAATCTCGCGAGATTACGTTTGTCTTGCTGGAAATCTCACAGAAAAGATTCAGACGTGTCATGATTCTGAATACACATGACGTCCTGGCTGGAGGTAATGTATATTCATTGTCAGGACACTGCAGTGACTGGCACAGGGTAGAGGCATTGGTGTAGCGGTTGGTCAGAAAGATGAGCCTGGCTGCTGCATTCAGGATAGATTGGAAAGGGGGGAGTTCAGTGTAGCTAAGACCAATTTAGTAATGAGTTACAGTAGTCAAGACGAGAGCGAATGCGAGCGACAATTAGAGTTTTGGCTGTTTCCACAGTAAGAAAAGGGCGGATTCTGAAGATGTTTTTGAGGTGAAAGTCACAGGAGCATCTAAGTGATTGAATGTGTGAAATAAAGGAAAGATCTGAGTAAAAAATAACCCAGAGACAGCGGGCGCGCTGCCTAGGAGTTATGGTAGTACCACACACAGAGATGCAGACATCATGTTTAGGTAGGTTAGTAGATGGTAGGAACACAAGGAGCTCAGTTCTAGAAAGATTCTGTTTCAGATAGAGAGAGGACATGATGTTAGAGACAGCGGACAGACAATCACTGGTGTTTTGTATTAGAGCGAGGGGGTGATGTCATGGGAAGAGGCATATAATTGGGTGTCATCAGCGTAGAGATGGTACTGGAAACCAAATCTGCTGATGGTTTGTCCAATAGGGGAAGAAGAGAGAAAAGAGGAGCGGACCTAGGACTGATCCCTGAGGAACCCCGATAGCAAGTGGAAGAGGAGAAGAAGTGGAACCAGCAAATGACACACTGAACGAGCGGTCAGAGAGATAGGAAGAAAACCAAGAGAGAGCAGTGTCCTTAAGGCCAATAGAGAGGAGCATATTGAGTAGGAGTTAGTGGTCTACAGTGTCAAAGGCTGCAAAGAGATCTAGAAGAATCAGAGTATTTGCCTTTAGATTTAGCTGCCAATAGATCGGATGAGACTTTAGTAAGGGCAGTTTCTGTGGAGTGTAGAGTGTGGAAAGATTGTAAGGGGTCAAAGATTAGGGAGTTAGCGGATAAGGCGAGAGTAGACCAAGCATTTCAGGAGTTTAGAGATGAAGGGCAGATTAGAGACAGGTCAGTAGTTAGTGTCGGGTCAAGAGTTGTTTTTTTTCAGTATGGGTTTATAATGGCATGTTTAAAAAAGGAGGGAAAGATTCCAGAGAATGAGGTTAAATATTTTAGTCAGGTGACTAGTGACAGCTGGGGAGAGA
The DNA here is from genome assembly GCF_050947455.1 of Rhinoderma darwinii. Taxonomy (NCBI): domain Eukaryota; kingdom Metazoa; phylum Chordata; class Amphibia; order Anura; family Rhinodermatidae; genus Rhinoderma; species Rhinoderma darwinii. Next base: position 77,404,948 of record NC_134697.1, read on the forward strand.
GACTGGATGAGGTGTGAGGGAATAGGATCACTAGGACAGGTAGTAGGACGAGAAGAAGAGAGAATCCTAGAGACTTCTTCTGTCATTGGGTCAAATGCTGAAAGTGAAGAGGAGGGAGTGTGGGGTCACTTGTGGGGGATTTCCATTGTTTTGGTCCCACATGGACTTTTCAAATGCAACATAGCGACCAGAAACCAATCCAGCAAAATCTGCACTCCTAAAGCTAAATGGCGCTCCTTCCCTTCTAAGCCCTGCCGTGTGCTCAAAAAGCAGTTTATGACCACATATGGGGTATTGCCGTACTTGGGATAAATTGCTTTACAAATGTTGGAGTGCTTTTTCTCCTTTATTTTTTGAGAAAATGAAAAATTTTGAGCTAAAGCTCCGTTTTATTGGGAAAATATTTAATTTTTATTTTCACTGCTCAATTCAAATAAAATCTATGAAAACACCTGTGGGGTCAAAATGCTCACTACACCCCTAGATTAATTCCTCAAGGGGTGTAGTATCCCAAATGGAGTTCCTTTTGGCTATTTTCCACTGTTTTGGTCCCTTAGGGGTTTTGCAAATGCTACATAGTGACCAGAAACCAATCCAGCAAAATCTGTACTCCAAAAGCCAAATGGCTCTCCTTCCCTTCTGAGCCCTGCCGTGTGCCCAAAAATGTATTTATAACCACATATGGGGTATTGCCATACTCGGGAGAAATTTCTTAACAAATGTTGGGGTTCTTTTTCTGCTTTATTTTTTGAGAAAATTAAAAATTTTGCGCTTAACCTACATCTTATTGGAAAAAAAAATGAAATTTTTATTTTCACTGCCCAATTCAAATAAAATCTATGAAAACACCTGTGGGGTCAAAATGCTCACTACACCCCTAGATTAATTCCTCAAGGGGTGTAGTATCCCAAATGGACTTCCTTTTGGCTATTTTTCACTGTACTGGTACCTTAGGGGCTTTGCAAAAGCGACATGGTGTCAAGAAACCAATCCAGCAAAATCTGTGCTCCAAAAGCCAAATGGCGCTCCTTCTCTTCTGATCCTTGCCGTGTGCCCAAACAGCAGTTTATGACCACATATGGGGTATTTCCGTACTCCAGAGACGTTGTTTTACAAATTTTGGGGTTCTTTTTTTTCACTTTAGTCCTTGTGGAAAGAAGAAAAAATTTGCTAAACCTACATTTTCTCACTATAACCCTAGATAATTTCCTGAAGGGGTGTAGTTTCCAAAATAGGGCCACTTGTGGGGGGTTCCCACTGTTTTGTCCCCTCAGGGGCTTTGCAAATGCGACATGGCCTCCGCAAGCCATTCATGCTAAATTTGAGCTCTAAAAGCCAAATGGCGCTCTTTCCCTTCTAAGCCCTGCCGTGTGGCCAAACAACCATTTATGACCACATGTGGGGTATTGTTTTACTCGGGAGAAATTGCTTTACAAATCTTGTGGTGCTTTTTCATCTTTAGTCCTTGTGGAAATGAGAAAAAATTAGCTAGACCTACAATTTCTTTGAAAGTATGTTGATTTTCATTTACACGGTTTACTTCCAATAATTTCTGCAATAAACCTGTAGGGTCAAAATGCTCACTATACCCCTAGATCATTTCCTCGAGGGGTGTAGTTTCCCAAATGGGGTCACTTTTGGGGGATTTCCACTGTTTTGGCACCACAAGAGCCCTTCAAACCTGACATGGTGCCTAGATTATATTCTAATAAAAAGGAGGCCTAAAATTCACTAGGTGCTCCTTTGTTTCTGAGGCCTGTGTTACAGTCCAGTAGGACACTAGGGCCACTTGTGGGATATTTCCTAAAGCTGCAGAACCTGGCCAATAAATATTGAGTTGCATTTCTCTGGTAAAACTTTGTGTGAGAAAAAAAATGGATTAAAAATGAATTTCTGCAAAAAAAAAAACAATGAAATGTGTAAATTTCCCCTCTACTTTGGTTTAATTCCTGTGAAATGTCTAAAGGGTTAAGAAACTTTCTAAATGCTGTTTTGAATACTTTGAGGGGTGAAGTTTTTAAAATGGGGTGACTTATTGGGGGTTTCTAATACAGAAGGCCCTAAAAGCCACTTCACAACTGAACTGGTCCCTGAAAAAATAGGAGTTTAAATTTTATTGAAAATGTGAGAAATTGCTGCTAAAGTTCTAAGCCTTGTAACGTCCTAGAAAAATAAAAGGACGTTCAAAAAACTAATGTTGTAATAATAAAAATAGATTTTAAAAAAAGCATGTATGATGCGTTTTCTTTCATTCGTTTTTTTTTTCTGCTTACTGAATTGAAATTATGTGTGGTCTACATCAGCTAACGTGACATGCATTACCACCCAACATAACGGTTTGGGCTCAGGTGGAGCAATAAAGCTGTTAATTCCTCAGAGGAATAAGATCAACCAAGCATGCTATCAAGAAAAGTGCGTGTGTTACCTGTCACCTGAAGTACAGGTATGGACAGGTATAATGACTTAATCCATTTGCTTCATAAACTGTCAGAAAATTTTGTTAATTAGCTTGTGTCTCCTTTCTATTAGAGCACATGACTGTTTTCCTTGTCCAACAACCGCAACTGAATATACCTCATTCAATGTGTTAGTCAATTAATATGTAAATGTATATGATATCATCAAAAAGGTAGTTTATTTCAGTAATTCAATTCAAAAAGTGAAAGTCATTATATAGATTCATTACACACAGAGTGATCTATTTCCAGCATTTTTTTCTTCTAATGTTGATGAGTATAGTTAACAGTTAATGTAAAACATAATTTCAAAAAAGATTTTTAATACCGAAATGTTGTCCTACTGAAAAGTATGTGCAGTATATGCCCTCAATACTTAGTCGGGGCTCCTTCTGCATGAATTACTGCATCAATGCGGCGTGGCATGGAAGCGATCAGCCTGTGGCAGTACTGAGGTGTTATGGAAGCCCAGGTTGCAATTGATTGAGAAAAGCCCCATGGAGTAGGGCTGAAACGTCGCAAGGGGTGATTAAAATGATGCTATTTTTTCACTGAACTTGGAGTGCTGTCTTGTATCTTTGGAATTTGCTATATATATATATATATATATATATATATATATATACACACATGAGGAAGGGGATGTGGTGGCCCTGCTGTAATCACTACTGCGAAGGGAGGCTACTCTGGCAATTGGAGAAGTTTTGGAAAATGTTTGCTGTAACTACTGGGAAAGTGGGAGCTTCTGTTACTACTGGGTATATGGTGCATAGCATTTGTATTGTATTGGGGCTTCATTTGACTTCTTTTTTTCTTTTTAAAGGAACACTAAACATAATAAAATGCAAAAATAATTGCTGCCTTAATCTCCTCCTCTCATTTTGAATCTTTCTTACTTTTTTTTTTTTTAATCTCATATTGCAATTAAAACTGAGATATATAAATCCTTTTTCTATTTGTGTTCTAGGAACTTATCCATCACCCTTTCCTCCTCATCACAATTCTCTGTGGCTGTAAGAAAACTTGTTGCAGAAGGAGCCCCATAGTGCTCTATTTGCAAACGGAAACCAAAGATTGTTAAGCCATGTCCCTTTGCTAAAGTGGTGCCTGTTTAGCTGTGGGTTGTTAATGGACTTGTAGGTGGTGTTCAACTGACATGGTCTGTTGCGCAGTCTAGTCTGCCTCTAGTCTGTTCCACTTTACACAGTTAAGGTAGATGGGCCGCCAACCCAATGATGTAGAGGCAAGATCCACGCTGGATGACTGTAGAAGGAGAACACAGCACTACACAAGCAACAACGATTAAATATTTCACTTGGGTTTACTTCTGTAAGGAATAATATAATGGGGTGACAATCTCAGATTAAATATGCTTGTCCTCTCTGGCTGTACACTGTTGGTTGTTCTTCCTTGTCACCCATGCTCCTCTCCAGGCAAGCTCCTGCTGTGTCTCTCCTTCAATCCAGAACCTTCCAGGCTTTTCAGCACCACCTCCTCCTTGGCACTTCATGTAACTCATTTCTCACCACAATTCATGTGTGCCTAAAAAGTTGTATTGTTTCACCCATGCAATAGACACTTGTAAGGAACGTGGCATTAGTGTCTGCTTAGTCCTGCTTACCAAGCTTTGATTTTTCTTATCAACGCTCTGCTTAGTGAGTCTGCAGTAAAGGCTATGCACAGTAAAAAGTCCAAGGGAGGCAAACACCACATTCTGGGAAACCACACTAAGCCCCACCATTTTAACCTGCTTACCAGATAGAAATGGGAGAGATTAGCATAGTAACATTCTATTTAAAGTTGAAAAAAATACCTCAATTCATGTAGTTCAGCTTACTCAATATTGATCTAGAGGAAGGCATAAAATCCAATTTTACTCATCTTAGGTATAAAAAATTCCTTCCCGATTCAAAACATGGCAATCCGAATAAATCCCTGGATCAATTACCCATCTAAAGTAATCTAATGCTCATAATTTGTATATTATTACTTTCAAGAAAAGCATCCAGGCCCTTACTTTGACAGAGAGTTCCATAGTCTCACCCTCTCTTACAGTAAAGAGTCCCCTTTTATGTTGGTGTAGAAACCATCTTTCCTCCAGACTTCGAGAATGCCTTCTTGTTATAGTTACAGTTCTTGGTATAAATAAATCATGAGAGAGATTTCTGTATTGACCTTTGATATATCAATACATCGTTATTAGGTCAACCCTCAACCTTCTTTTTTTCTAAACTAAATAACCCTAAATGGGGGACGTAGCTTGGCGGCAGAGTGAGAGGATGCATGGAGACCGAGTTCCTCACCGCCTGACGCTATCCAAGGCACTCCTGAGACTGAGGCTATTCCTGTCTGCTCTCCTTCGCCGACATCTACCTTGGTGACACCAAATGTATATTTATAGCTCTTTTTCAGGCATTTTGGGCTCAAGCCGGAGATGGGCCTGCCACACATCTTAAAGCCGCGGTCTCGATTAGCTTGCCACTACCATCTCCTCAGCCCGACTTAAAGATCTTCCACATGGTCTAACCATGCTATTATTTCTATCCCTTTTGGGCAGCTCGGAGATCCTTACAAGCAATGGCAAATTTTATAATGGTCAAAATTGGTCTTAGCAAAAACAAAGATTCCACTGGGACAACCAGACTTGGTAACCTTGATAACAACTTAAAGAAAAGTCTCTCTACACACCCTACAAAGAACTGTTTTGAAAACTCTCATACTGCTTCAATGGTCCCTACCAAGCCACCTCTTGGTGCCACACACTAACCTGGAACTACCTATTTTGAGTTCCTTCATTACCAGACCAAAGCCCTTGATCCCGTCATTCGGACTTGCAAGATATTAAACAGGGCAAACAGATTGGTACCGGAGTGGAAAGTTTTGAATCTACCCAATGACAAGTCATAGCTTACACCGCAGCCTCTACCAGGTCCTTCCAAACTTGTCAAACATATCTCAACTCGGTCATGGATCTTTTGAAAGATCAAGCCTATAGGGGCAAGCGGAACAATTTACGCTTCAAAGCTCTGGCCGAATCAATAGAACCTGAATCCCTGATATCCACTCTCAAACAAATATTAATCTCAATTCTGGGGGATCATTTCTCAGAGGAGATATGCTTTGAAAGAGCTCACAGGGCATTCAGAGCCTAACTGAATCCTTCTGAGCCCCTAGGGATATGGCCTGCAGGCTCTTCAGCTCTAAATTTCGAGACAATGTTTTGAGAAAATCTAGGGATACAGATTTCCTTCAATTTGAAAGTTCTCACATCTCCATCCTCCAGGCTCTCTCCACCATTACACTTTCTAAACGGAGAACCCTTAAACAGTTAACTGATGCCCTGAGACTACAACGTATTTCCTACAGGTGGCTCTTCCCTTTCAGGATCACATTTCAATCCTCCGGCAAAAGTTTCGTCATCTGTCGTCATGATGATCTACTAGAAGCCTTAAAGAGACTCTGTCACCAGTTTATAACTGCCCTATCTTCTACCTAATCTAATAGGCACTTTAATGTATATAAGTAATGTGTTTTTTTTTTTGTTTTTTTTTAAATGTTTATTTTTGACAAAGTTATGAGCATTTTAAGTGTTATGCAAATTTGTTCTTAATGCCCACTTTTTTTTACTCTTCACCAAGTGGGCGTAGTAAAGAGAAGTGTATGACGCTGACCAATCAGTGTCATACACTGCTCTTCATTCATGTCCAGCTTAATCCACAGCACAGCATGAAGTGAAGTGATCATTTTGACCCCACAGGTGTTTCATAGAATTTATTAGAATTGGGCAGTGAAAATAAAAACAATGCTTTTTCTTCAATAAGACGTAGCTTTAGCTCAAAATTTTTCATTTTCTCAACAAATAAAGGGAAAAAAGAACCCCAACATTTGTAAAGCAACTTCTCTGGAGTACGGAAATACCCCATATGTGGCCATAAACGGCTGTTTGGGCACATAGCAAGGAACAGAAGAGAAGGAGTGGCATTTGGCTTTTGGATCACAGATTTTGCTGGATTGGTTTCTTGACACCATGTCTCTTTTGCAAATCCCCTAAGGTACCAGTACAGTGGAACCTACCCAAGAGGTACTCCATTTGGGATACTACACCCCTTGAGGAATTAATCTAGGGGTGTAGTGAGCATTTTGACCCCACAGCTGTTTCATAGATTTTATTTGAATTGGGCAGTGAAAATAAAAATTTCCTTTTTTTCTTCTTCAATAAGACGTAGCTTAAGCGCGTAGCTACGTAGTGCAATGTATTAGATCTGTCAGTCATTCACTGACAGCAAGCCGATTAGGCTTCTCCTCCGAGCGGGGCATAATCGGCTTCCATAATGGCAAACAGGAGGACATTGTTAGGTCTCCTGGTGTCATAATAGCAGTCGGCAGTCGTGCGATTGCAGGGCACAGCTGGCGATCTGCTAGCAACCACAAAGATGCAGCGATCGCATCTGATCGCTGCATCTGAGGGGTTAATGGCTGGGATCGGAGCTAGATCCGGTTCCTTCCATTACAGGTGGATGTCAGCTGTAACATACAGCTGATATCCACCGCTGATGACGCCGGCTCACCTTACTGAGCCGGCGCCATCTTGCCGGCGGCTACGGAAGCCTTTCAGGCCCTGTCTCCGGGCGGGGTCTGGAAGTTTTCCATGCTAGGCACACCGGGAGGCCAGTATTAGGCCTCCGGTTGCCATTGCAGCCACTGACACCCCGGCGATTTCATTGCTGGGGTGTGGATGAGCTGCAAACACCTTAAATGTAGTGATTGCTTTTGACGGCTGCATTTAAGGGGTTAATGGCGGGGATCGAAGCTAACTTCGGTCCCCGCTGTTATAGCAGGATGTCAGCTGTCAGATACAGCTGACATCCGGTGATGATGACACCGACTCAGCTTCTGAGCCAGTGCCAAGCATTTGGCGTAAGTTTACGACATTTTGCGGGAAGCACTGGCTTTCCATGTCGTATACTTACGACAAATGTCGGGAAGGTGTTAAAGACTAAACGTAAACTCTTCTTTACAAAACAATATTATTTTGAAATGGGTAACCAATCTAATCTTTATTAGCCCACTTAATCAAGCAGGACAGTGCTACTAGCTCTGTTTTAAAAAATTAGAGACTCCTCTGGCTTGGTACTAACGGAGGGGATGCTATTAGGGATTATTATGCCGATTTGTATAGTTCTTCTACTGGTTGTGATATGACTGATGTCCTGGACTATCTGCAGGTTCTGACCTTCCCCACTTTAATGCCTGAACAGGTCACATTACTTGATGCCCCTATATATGTGGAGGAGGTCCAAGAGGCCGTACGTGACATGGCGTCTAATAAGTCTCCTGGCCCTGATGGACTCCCTATTGAGGTTTACAGACAATATGAGGAACATATTGGCCCGCTATTGTTGGAGACTCTTAATAAAGCTATGATAGTCCACTCTCTCCCCTCGATCTTCTATGATGCCTCGATCATAGTCTTACTTAAACCTGGTACAGATCCAGAGTGTTGTGGCTCGTATAGACCGATTTTCTTGGTCAATGTAGACTATAAAATTTTCACAAAAAATCTCACTAAAAGGCAAAATCAGGTTATTTTAACGATTATACTTCCGGATCAAACTGGGTTCAGGCCTGGGAAGTCTACCACCATTAATATTAAGCGAGTGCAGACCATCATACAAGTGGGCAGAGCACACATTATGCCATGGGCTATAGCCTCATTGGATACCATGAAAGCATTTGATTCTGTTGAGTGGCCTTTTTTATTAGCCTGCCTTCACCGTTTTGGCTTTGGACCCCAATTTATAGCCTGGATCCAATTGCTGTATAAGTCTTCTAGGGCTAATGTAGTGGTGAATGGCATTCCCTCTAACTCCTTTCCCTCGCCAGAGGAACGAGACAGGGTTGTCCCCTTTCACCAGCCTTGTTCGCGATAGCTATAGAGGCTATGGCGATTAGTTTACGCCTGAGATAACGGCTGTGCAATGGGGGGGACTACTAGAGTGGTGGGTTTGTATGCAGATGACATGGCCCTTTTCCTACGTAATCCTAATGAGTCCTTTGGTTTTGCCGTCACTTTACTTGACACTTTCTCCAGGTTTTCAGGGCTGAAGGTGAATTGGCAAAAATCTGCTACAATGTATACAACCTCTAATCCAACTCCAGATCCGATAGTGTCACAATGTGGTTTGGCGGTAGTTTGCACGTTTACATATTTAGGTATTGTGATGGTTTTGGACCACAGTGGAACTATAGATCCGTTATTGCTTCACATTAACTTGAAATTCAAGTTATGGTCCACTGTCGAGCATGGAGGTGGAAACATTATGTTTTAGGGGTGTTTCTCTACTAAGGGCACAGGACTACTTCACCGCATCAATGGGAGAATGGATGGAGCCATGTACCGTCAAATCCTGAGTGACAATCTCCTTCCCTCCACCAGGACATTAAAAATGGCTCGTGGCTGGGTCTTCCAGCACGACAATGACCCGAAACATACAGCCAAGGCAACAAAGGAGTGGCTCAAAAAGAAGCACATTAAGGTCATGGAGTGGCCTAGCCAGTCTCCAGACCTTAATCCCATCGAAAACTTATGGAGGGAGCTCAAGATCCGAGTTGCCAAGCGACAGCCTCGAAATCTTAATGATTTACAGATGATCTGCAAAGAGGAGTGGGCCAAAATTCCATCTAACGTGTGCAAACCTCATCATCAACTACAAAAAACATCTGACTGCTGTGCTTGCCAACAAGGGTTTTGCCACCAAGTATTAAGTCTTGTTTGCCAAAGGGATCAAATACTTATTTCTCTGTGCACAATGCAAATAAATATATATAATTTTGACAATGTGATTTTCTTTTTTTTTTAATATATATAATCTATCTCTCACTGGTAAAATTAACCTAGCCTAAAAATTCTAGACTGTTCATGTCTTTGACAGTGGGCAAACTTACAAAATCAGCAAGGGATCAAATACTTATTTCCTTCACTGTACTCATTTACTCTCTTCCAAGCTAACTTCAATTCCATTACCTGTTTTTGATAGATGGTTGATGCAGATTTCAGATCTTACCCCAGACGATAAATTTGCAGTGTTTAGTTCTCATATGTCGGTTTCCCCAGCAATTAATAATAACTGATACAGCTTTATATTATACACCAATCCTATTTAACACCTATTGGACTACATAAAATGTGTAGGATACCCACAACGAAGTGTCACAGATGCCATCGTCTGGATGTAGATTTCTGGCATCTTATGTGGAACTGTCCGTATATTTCTGTTTTTTGGATGCAAATATGTGACTTCCTTTCCTCCCTTTTACCGTCCCCTGTACCCATTTCCCCTAAGATTGCTTTACTTGGTATATTGGATGACGAGATGTGGCCGCACTTCATGCAATTTTTTTTTTAAAGAAACCTTGTTTTTGGCGAGGAAGGCCATAGCCCCCTTGCACAGCGGAAGGATCTTGTAAATACAGTAGTAACCTAGAAACGATTGATATACCAGCATAGGAGACGTCCGGATAAATTCTTTAAAATATGGGGCCCCTGTTTGGATACTTCCGGGACTTTTGATGTGGAGGACATCTGTTTAATGACACGTGTCACTGACCTTCTTTGTTTACTGTTCTACCTCTTGCCTACTCTTCTCATACATTTGTGGCCTATTGTATTTATTGTATGCCCTTTTTTGTCCTGTCTGCAACATTTTAAATAAAACTTATTTAAAAAAAAGAATGAGGAAGTGACTATTAGTCCAGATTTTGATGGATATGTAACTAACAAAACTTCATATAAATTGTATTATATTATAAAGCGGTGTTTACATATTGTAGTTTCAGTGCAATGGTATTGCAAAATCGTGGCACTTTTTTTGTGATTTTGCTCAATTTGTAGCATAAAACACAATGTGACCCAACGTGTAAACACATCCTATGTGCTCTGTGCTTTAAGTCTGTACAGCTCCTTTAGTACAGAAACGTACAGGCTCCATTCCCTACCATACATGCTTTGTTGCACACCCTATGTACTGAGAGATTCTCACCCTAGAAGCAATGCTCTTTTTAGAGAATACCTGCTAACGTATGGTGTCTGACGGAACATCCCACAATTTTTTTCTCTCGGATTTGTGCGGAATCCGACAGAAAGAAAACTCTGCATGTCTCCATATCAAATTAGCGGCATATGGATGTACAGTAGATGGCTCATGTATGTCTACAGCAATCCTATTACAGCTTGAAACAAAATGGACCCATAATATAGCTGTCTGCATGATCCTTAAAATAAACTATCTACATCAATCACCAAATAGTCTTCCCCGCTCTGGCAAATTTCTTGCTAACTTGTCTGTCCTCGGCTAAGTTAACTTTTAGTGAAGAATTGAGTAATTGCAAAATAAATTTTAATGATGTTGGTTTGCTCTATTATCAGAACAATCCATCATATACCGTCCTGGACAAATTTTTGAAACTGACACAAATTTGGGTTTTCACAAAGTTTGCTGCTTGAGTATTTTTAAATATATTAGTCAGATTTTTCTATGGTATACTGAAGTACAATTAAAAGATTTTCACAAGTTCATTATTTTTTATCGACAAATACATCAAGCTTATGCAAAGACTCAATATTTACAGTGTTGACCTTTATTTTTCAAAACTTCTGCAATTTGCCCTGTCATGCTGGATATCAGCTTCTGGGCCAAATCTTGACTGATGGCACCCCATTCTTGCCTAATCAGTGCTTGGAGTGTATCACAATTTCTGTGTCCACACGCTTTTTGAGGATTGACCGCAGGTTCTCAATGGGATTGAGATCTGGAGTTTCCTGGTCATGGAAAGAAAATGTTACTTTTTTTCTTCACGAGCCACTTAGTTATCACCTGCCTTGAGACATGGTGCTCCATCATGCTGGGAAAAAGCAATGTTCATAACCAATTGTTCCTGGATCGATGGGAGAAGTTGCTCTTGGAGGATGTTTAGACACCGTTCTTTATTCATGGAAGTGTTCTGAAGCAAAATTGTGAGTGAGCCCACTCCCTTGGATGAAAAGCGACACACACATGAATGATCTCAGGATGCTTTACATGACACAGGACTCATGGTAGCGCTCACCTTTTCTTATCCGGACAATCATTCTTACAGATGTCCCAAACTGTCTCAAGGGGGCTTCATCAGAGAAAAGAACTTTACACTAGCCTTCTGTAGTCCAATCCCTGTACTTCCTGCAGAATGTCAGTCGGTGCTTCATGCTTTTCATGGAGAGAAGTGGCTTCTTTGCTGCCCTTCTTGACACCAGGCCAACATCCAAAAGCCTTCGCCTCACTGTGCGTGCAGATGCACTCACACCTGCCTGCTGCCATGCCTGAGCAAGCTCTGCACTGGTGTTGAACTGATCCTGTAGCTGAATCCTCTTTAGGAGATGGTCCCGGCACTTGCTGGAATTTTTGGGTGCCCTGAAGCCTTCTACACAGTAGTTAAAACTCTCTATTTGATGTTCTTGATGATGCGATAAATGGTTGATTGAGGGGCAATCTTACAAGCAGCAATGTCCTTGCCTGTAAAGCTCTTTTGATGCTAAGCTATGATGAATGCACTTGTTTATTTGGTGGTAACCATGGTTAACAGAAGAAGGCAATGATTTCAAGCACCATCCCTCTTTTTAAAGCAACCAGTCTGCTCTTATAATTCAATCAGCAAGATAGAGTGATATCAGCTGCCTTGTCCTTGTTAACACATTCTTCTGAGCTAACGAGAAAATCACTGAAATGATGTTAGGTGGTCATTTTGTGGTAGGGCTGAAATGCAGTGGAAATGTTTTTTTTTTATATTAAGTTAATTTTATGGCAAGGAATGAATTAGCAATTAATTGCGATTCATCTGATCACTCTTCATCACAATCTAGAGTTAATGTAAATTGCCACTATAAAAACTGAAGCAGCAAACTTTGTAGAAAAACAACTAATTTGTATCAGTCTAAAAACTTTTGGCCAGGACCGTATACGGAATAATTCTGATAATAGGAATATATTAAGGAATTACTATTTATGTAATTCTAGTAAAATAAAGCATTTCCACTCATATATTTTGTTCATGGCCATATATTATTAATGAGGATCTGTCACTAGTTTAGTAATGCCCAGTATCCTAGCTAATCTGATAGGCACTGCCACACTGATTAATGCTAGTGAAAATTGTGTCCTAAAACGTTTATTATTTTAAAAGTTATGAGCTTATTTCGAAATATGCAAATGAGCCTATACTTGACAAATGGGCGTCTCCAGAGGTGGAGCTCCTCACAGCCTCTGACGCTGTCCTATCCGCATGAAGCTGCTTCACACAGTGTGAGAGACTGAGGCTGGAGGGAGGGGGGATCACTTAAAATAGCCATATCTCGGGCTTTGGACAACCTACAACAGTGGTTATGGTGTCATATGAAAGACGAGGTTCTAATCTTTCATATAATACAGTTCTAGCTGTGAAACAACCGGAGGTATTACCAGTTGAAAACACAGTCTGGAATGGAAGCTGTATACTATATGACTGTGTTGCTTCGCAGGGAATGGGGAGAAGCAGTATGATGATTGGACAGCCTCATGCAGAAAACATTACACCTTCCAGAGTGAAAAGAAAGAGTCACCTCCTTTTTGGCTATTAGAGCCAAATCAGCATATTTAGAAAAATGCACATAACTGTGCAAATAATAAATGTTTTGGAAAATAAAAATCACACTGTAGTTATCAGCATCATAGAGCCTATTAGACTAGTTAGGAGGTGGGGAATTAATAAACTAGTGACAGATCTTTCTTTAAATGAGAATCCTATCGCTGGTGCTATGTAGTTAGCGCAGAGCGTGGTAAATGCGGTGCAGGGATGGGAAGGCACAGGAGCAGCGCACCATATGAAGTAGAAATCAGCTGTTTATTACAGCTGACACTCTGCTGCAACAGCCGAGATTGTAGATATCTCCGATCTCGACTGGTTAACCCCTCAAATGCCTTGGTCAATAGTGCCTGCGGCCTCTAAGTGGTTAGATAGAGGAAGGGGCACCCTCTTTCAAGCAATCAGCGCCAGTGGGGTGACTATGGGTTTTCATGGCAGCTGGAGGCCTAAAGAAGGCCCCCAGGTCTGCCATATGTGTATGCCTGATAGGCAGGGCCTAATTGGATGCCTGTCCATTTTACACTGACAGTCATAATACATTCGAATACAGAAGTTTTGCAGTGTATTATTGAAGCGATCAAGCAATCACATGATTAAGTCCCCTAAAAAAAAAAAAGTTTAAAATGTTTAGAAAAAAATAAATAAATAAAAATCCAACCAAAAACACCTTTTTACCACATATATAGTATTGCCACAACTTTAATGACCCATACTATAAAGTGAACTTGTTATCTTGCAGAGTGAACAAAAACAAAATACAAACATTAATGAAGCAGAATAAAAAAGTTATGTCGCTCAGAATGTGACAACACAAAAACAAGTTATTGAAAAAAAAATGTTTTAATTGTGTTATAAAACCTAGTAATAAAACCTAAAAAAACTATAATCTAATATATCATTTTTTTCCGTCGAAAAATACAACTGCAAAAAAACAAGCCCTCATACGTCTCAGAAAGCAGAGATGAAAAAAATCACTCTATCCTCAAGGCCCAAAATAGTTGCCTAAACAATAAGAAGATTCCAAATATTTTTTTTATTGTGAACAAAACCAGCTGTTATGAAAAATGTTGATAAAAGCTAGGAATGCCTATTCTGTATACTTTGATGAAATATACTGTACACAACGTTACTTTTGTCAAGTGGCAGAAACAGGGTCTTCAACATAGTGGTTCCTCATTTGCCTTGATTGTGACTTTTACAAAAGCTCTATGTGCTCCTGACCCCACACGAGCTTAGAGTAGGCAGTCATTCTGGAAATAAAGATCTATCTCCTCAATTTATGATACTTAACTTGAACCATGCTCTACCTCAGGGGTCTCAAGCACGCGGGCCGCATGCGGCTCCTGGGGCTGTCATCTGCGGCCTGCGGGACACATATGGGCAGCGATGTCTGGGCCTTCCCCAGAGCCGGAGTCCCGTGCAGACCGCTAGTATATGCTCTGCTCCGGGACTCTGTGGAATTCCCTGACATCGCTGTCCATATATGGACAGTGTGTCACGGTCTTCCCCAGAGCGGAGTCTCGGGCAGAGCACTAGTATCGGCTCTACTCCGGAACTCTGTGGAATTCCCTGACACCGCTGTCCATATATGGACAGTGTTGTCAGGGTCTTCCCCAGAGCGGAGTCCCGGTTAGAGCGCTAGTATAGGTTCTGCTCCAGGACTCTGTGGAAGCCTCTGACATCGCTGTCCATACATCGACAGTGATGTCAGGGGTTTTCCCAGAGCAGGAGTCCCTGTGATGTCAGGAGCACAGCTGGAGTCCCATGTATGGACACACGATGTCTGGGGCTTCCCCAGAGCCGGAGTCCCGAGCAGAGTGCTAGTATAGGCTCTGCTCTGGGACTCTGTGGAATTCCCTGACACCGCTGTCCATATATGGACAGTGTTGTCAGGGCCTTCCCCAGAGCGGAGTCCCGGACAGAGCGCTAGTATAGGCTCTGTTCCAGGACTCTGTGGAAGCCTCGGACATCGCTGTCCATACATCGACAGTGATGTCAGGGGCTTCTCCAGAGCAGGAGTCCCAGTGATGTCAGGAGCACAGCTGGAGTCCCAGGAAGAACCTACTAATGCTCTGCCCGGGACTCCAGCTCTGCGGTTGCCCCTGACATCCATGTCCATATATGGACAGTGATGTCAGGAGCAGAGCTGGAATCCCAGGCAGAGTGCTAGAAGCGGCTCTGCTCCGGGACTCCAGCATCTACGGAGGGCACTGTGGCAGCATCTACGGAGGGCACTGTGGCAGCATCTACGGAGGGCACTGTGTCATTATGTACAGAGGGCACTGTGCATTATCTGCAGAGGGCACTGTGGCAGCATCTACAGAGGGCACTGTGGCAGCATCTACAGAGGGCACTGTGGCAGCATCTACAGAGGACTGTGGCAGCATCTACAGAGGACTGTGGCAGCATCTACAGAGGACTGTGGCAGCATCTACAGAGGACTCTGTGGCAGCATCTACAGAGGGCACTGTGGCAGCATCTACAGAGGGCACTGTGGCAGCATCTACAGAGGGCACTGTGGCAGCATCTACAGAGGGCACTGCGGCAGCATCTATAGTGGACTGTGGCAGCATCTACAGAGGGCACTGTGGCAGCATCCACTGAGGGCACTGTTGCAGCATCCACAGAGGGCACTGTAGCAGGTGGAGAAATCTCTCAAATTTTAAACCTAGCGGTATTATTATAGTAATATAGTGTTATAGTAGTTCAAATAACTAATTGATTAACAATAATTTTTTATTGTATCAAATTTGAAAGTAATGCGGCCCGTCAACTTCCCATTTTTTCTATATGTGGCCCACTTTCCCGGCCAAGTTTGAGACCCCTGCTCTACCTGAATCTCTGTGATGTATAATTAGGGTATGTGCACACACAAAATAAAAACGACTGAAAATACGGATCTGTTTTCAAGGGAAAACAGCTCTTGATTTTCAGATGTTTTTTTAATCAAAGTCGCGTTTATCGCTGCGTTTTTAACGGCCGTTTTTGGAGCTGTTTTTCTATAGAGTCTATGAAAAATGGCTCCAAAAACGGCTGTAGAAGTGACATGCATTTCTTTTTCGCGGTCGTTTTGAAAAATGGCTGCGTAAAAAACGCCCAGTCGGAACAGAACACATTCTTAACTGTGTTGTTTCCTTAAAACATTATAATGTTGCAAAGCTGCTGTCCTGACTTGCTCTCAACTCAGGAGTTCTTTCATGAAGGTTCTGTATTTATTAGTATACTTCAATCTTTTTTGGGTATTGTTGCAGATTTAACCCTTGGCACTACAAAGGTTGAAATCCACAGCCAAGTTTGCAACATGCCACAACAGAAATTTCTGCTGCATGTGAACATGGCCTAAATGTCTTTTCATTCGATAATAATAATCTTGGGTTATTATATCTGCCAGTACAAACTGTTTACACAAAATCAAAATATCTATCTTTTAGGCCCTGTTCACACTGAGTTTTTTTTGCAGGCAGATTTTGACATGCCTGCAAATTCTTTCCACGATTTTCGCTGCATTTTTCGCCCGTGGCCATTGAGCAAAAAACGCATCGAGAAACTCTTCCTCTGCATCCCATTGATTTCAATGATAGGTCAGCTACGAAACCGCGACAAGAAAGAGCGTGCCGTTTCTTTTTACCGTGAGCAGCTAAAAACTGCCGCAGAAAAAACCGCCTCCGCCTCCCAATGAAATCAACGAGAGGCAGTTTCGGACGTTTTTTTGCCGCTGATTCCACCGTGGTTTTTGCGTAAAAAAAAAAACGTAAAAAAAAAACTCAGTGAACTGGGCCTTAGTTAAAAAAAAGCAAAATATTGGTGGGACTTCAAATGATTTGACATAAGCTGACATTATGTTTAGCAAGACATTTAACAGAAGTGTTAAATTATCGCCCGAAATACCGCTGCAGTACAACATTTTCCCTTGATCTATTTAACAAACAGGAAGACCATCAGGATGCAGCATAAATAAATGTTTGCTAAATTTAATATATTGAGAGCACTTGGTAATTCACTTCCATCAGTAATTCACTTTACCCTGAAGAGTCCTCCAGCGGAAAAAAAAAAAGCATTTTTCTTCAAAAGCAATGTCTTCCATCCCTTCCCGTATTATTCTAGCTTCTTGGTACTTTCAAACTTTTAACCCACTACATTTGTGGGTAACAACTATAGAATTCAAATGCAATACACGGTGCAGTGGTTCCCACGTAGCACTCTATCTAGCCCTCAACTAGTGATTTATATTGTCTTTGATAGCAAATAATCGAGATAAATGAGAAAAACTCCTCTCTAGAGATTAACATTTATGTTGATATACACTACCGTTCAGAAGTTTGGGGTCACCCAGACAATTTTGTGTTTTCCATGAAAACTCACACTTATATTTATCAAATGAGTTGCAAAATGACTAGAAAATATAGTCAAGATATTGACAAGGTTAGAAATAATGATTTTTATTTGAAATAATAATTTTCTCCTTCAAACTTTGCTTTCGTCAAAGAATGCTCCATTTGCAGCAATTATAGCATTGCAGACCTCTGGCATTCTAGCTGTTAATTTGCTGAGGTAATCGGGAGAAATTTCACCCCATGCTTCCAGAAGGCCCTCCCACAAGTTGGATTGGTTTGATGGGCACTTCTTGCGTACCATACGGTCAAGCTGCTCCCACAACAGCTCTATGGGGTTGAGATCTGGTGACTGCGCTGGCCACTCCATTACAGATAGAATACCAGCTGCCTGCTTCTTCCCTAAATAGTTCTTGCATCATTTGGAGGTGTGCTTTGGGTCATTGTCCTGTTGTAGGATGAAATTGGCTCCAATCAAGCGCTGTCCACAGGGTATGGCATGGCGTTGCAAAATGTAGTGATAGCCTTCGTTATTCAAAATCCCTTTTACCTTGTACAAATCTCACACTTTACCAGCACCAAAGCAACCCCAGACCATCACATTACCTCCACCATGCTTGACAGATGGCGTCAGGCACTCTTCCAGCATCTTTTCAGTTGTTCTGCGTCTCACAAATGTTCTTCTGTGTGATCCAAACACCTCAAACTTCGATTCAACTGTCCATAACACTTTTTTCCAAGCTTCCTCTGTCCAATGTCTGTGTGCTTTTGCCCATATTAATCTTTTCCTTTTATTAGCCAGTCTCAGATATGGCTTTTCCTTTGCCACTCTGCCCTGAAGGCCAGCATCCCGGACTCGCCTCTTCACTGTAGACGTTGACACTGGCGTTTTGCGGGTACTATTTAATGAAGCTGCCAGTTGAGGACCTGTGAGGCATCTATTTCTCAAACTAGAGACTCTAATGTACTTGTCTTGTTGCTCAGTTGTGCAGCGGGGCCTCCCACTTCTCTTTCTACTCTGGTTAGAGCCTGTTTGTGCTGTCCTCTGAAGGGAGTAGTACACACCATTGTAGGAAATCTTCAGTTTCTTGGCAATTTCTCGCATGGAATAGCCTTAATTTCTAAGAACAAGAATAGACTGTCGAGTTTCACATCAAAGCTCTCTTTTTCTAGCCATTTTGAGAGTTTAATCGAACCCACAAATGTAATGCTCCAGATTCTCAACTAGCTCAAAGGAAGGTCAGTTTTATAGCTCCTCTAAACAGCAAAACTGTTTACAGCGGTGCTAACATAATTGCACAAGGGTTTTCAAGTGTTTTCTAATCATCCATTAGCCTTCTAACACAGTTAGCAAACACAATGTACCATTAGAACACTGGAGTGATGGTTGCTGGAAATGGGCCTCTATACACCTATGTAGATATTGCATTAAAAACCACACGTTTGCAGCTAGAATAGTCATTTACCACATTAACAATGTATAGAGTGTATTTCTGATTAATTTAATGTTATCTTCATTGAAAAAAACTGTGCTTTTCTTTCAAAAATAAGGAAATTTTTAAGTGACCCTAAAGTTTTGAACGGTAGTGTCTAAGTATTTTTCTGTACATTATCTTGTTAAGAAAATCAATCTGTTAGTAGGCACTTGTATCTACAGTAGGTGTGTACATTGCTCAGACTAAACAATAGTTCTAAGGCCTCATGCACACGACCGTAGTCATGTACACGGCCATGATTTTCGGGTCGGCCGGCAGCGGACTGTCAGCCACGAGCCGCCCGCAAATCACGGGCCATACGCATGGTCGCTGCCATTATTTTCAATGAGCCCGGACCGCAGAACACAGCCGTAATAAGACATGTCCGTTCTTTCTCCCGGGCCATGCACGGACCGTAAAAACTATGGTCGTGTGCATGGCCCCATAGAAATTAATGGGGCCGCAATTCTCCAGTGGATTTTCGGGGGAATTGCGGCCGCAAAAGCATGTTCGTGTGCATGAGGCCTAATACTAAAATAAAGGAACATTATTAGAATGAGGAAAATCTTTCCCTGTATAGTCACCTTATAGGGGATGTCCTACATAGTAAAATATATTTTTTTTCCATTTTTCTCGCAGCTGCAGTTCAATTACACTTGTATCATTTACTCTGTAATTCACTGTATTTTAACGATATATTGTGCTCCCACAAATATGAAATATTGTAAATTCACTGAAGTGATAAATGAGTAAAATGTATAAATTTTATTTCATAGCTATCTAAAAACAGGGGTACAATCACCACTGTGAAAAGCCCAACCGTGTATTTAAAAACGTATTAAACAGAATACTCCAAGTCCTAATTCGTTTGCGAACCCTTAATGACTGGGTATGTAAACAGAGATATCAAAATATGGAATCAGCGTTTGAACATTGGTGTAACAGTGGTTTGGACCCTAGTGCACACCAGAGCTTGCGTTACCGCACCCAGATCTCCTCATGTACAGATACACAACAATGCCACTGCCCCCTACGCAAAATTCCCTCACTTCACCCGACCCTACGCGTTTCTATACTTATCATCAGGGGTCTGTAGCTTGGTCAGTCTGGCCAGGATGCCAGCGATATTTCTTCAGCAGCAGATATGCCGCTGACATCTATGCGTGCATGCTTCCGTGTTGTGCAGTAGAATATCTGCTGCTGAAGAAATATCGCTGGCATCCTGGCCAGACTGACCAAGCTACAGACCCCTGATGATAAGTATAGAAACGCGTAGGGTCGGGTGAAGTGAGGGAATTTTGCGTAGGGGGCAGTGGCATTGTTGTGTATCTGTACATGAGGAGATCTGGGTGCGGTAACGCAGGCTCCGGTGTGCACTAGGGTCCAAACCACTGTTACACCAATGTTCAAACGCTGAATCCATATTTTGATATCTATGTTTATATATACCCAGTCATAGAGGGTTCGCAAACGAATTAGGACTTGGAGTATTCTGTTTAATACGTTTTTAAATACACGGTTGGGCTTTTCACAGTGGTGATTTTATCATTTACTCTGTCCAGTCTGATCAGCCGTCTCACAGTTGCAATTCCGTTACACTTGCATCATTGACTCTGCCCTGCCTAGCCAGCCGTCTCCTCCTGGTTGGAGTCCACATCTGCAGTTCCGTAAAATTTTTACTCTTGTCTTTGGGCTGTGTTTTGCATTTCAGTTTTTCCCCATTCAAGTGAAATAACAGACACAATTTCAGCGCGCGTGTGTGTGTGTGTGTGTGTGTGTGTGTGTGTGTTCGTGCGTGCGTGCGGAGGGGGTATTTTTCTATTTACATGCACACAGCATTTTTTTCTTCTATAATCATTGTCACTCTTCAAAAAGAGAATAAACTGAACTGTAGGTGTTAATCTAAGATTTATAGGTTAAAATCTAAAATCAGAAGCACCAGCGCTGTGCATAATAACCCTGCATCAGAGATAAATATATTCTTGTTCCACTTACGGCTTGCAATAGTCCCTTGCTCCTGTTACACTGAGTAATCTGTGATTTAAATCAGTTTTACGTGCATGTTTTTTTTCTTTTCCCTAAATTGGGTGTTATAAATCTAGAGTAGTTACTGGATATAGCACACGGGAGGATTTCTTATACATTTTAATGTTGCATAAGTAAGAAATAACTGTGCTTCAGCAATAAAATTGCAAATGTAAGCGAAAATAAAGATTTTGCATTCTGCTCCCCCCCACAAAAAAAATGTAACTAGGCTACATTTGTTTTGTAAACTCTGATCGTAATTTATTCCTTTATTGAGTCTGCCTCTTACAAGTAGACATTTCCCACTACAATTCAAAGAAATTAGCAAAAAGGCACAAAGTAAAACAATTTGCCATTTATCTCCATAACTATAACACAGCTAATCATGTCATTCATATCAGTATTTCATGAAGCAGAGGAGTAACTGGCAATATAAACTTGTGTATAGGTTCAGACAGCACCAGATACGTGGAAGAGTAGGGTTTTGCACGGATAGGGGCCAAACCCAAATATAAATATAAAAGAGTATCCAGCACACCAATTTTGAAACAAAGGTATTTTTATTTTGTTTTTGTTTTTAATGCCAGTGGCAGAGTGCGACGGTTCGGTCTAAATGACCTTCATCAGGCACTGAGCCGTGCTGGAAACTGCATAGACGAACGCTAGTGGTGCTGATAGCGGCTGGCCGCTGTATCATGGCGCTCATAGACGAGCCCATGATACATCGGCCAGCCGCTATCAGCACGGCTCAGAGCCTGATGAAGGTAATTTAGACCGAAACGTTGCACTCTGCCACTGGCATTAAAAACAAAAACAAAATAAAAATACCTTTGTGTCAAAATTGGTGTGCCGGATACTCTTTTATGTTTGGCAATATAAACTGATGTATAAATGACAAAAGTTTAAAGTAGCTGTGTAATAGTGTGCTGTCCTGAGTTTGGGCATTTCACTGGGCAGTGGTGGAGTAACTTCTATATTCTATTTGAATTTTTGCACACAGCAGTTTAAAAATCTCTTTTTTTTTTTTTAACAAAAGTATTAGGCCCTGTTTGACACATTTTTCGGCGCACGTCAAACACGTGATTTAAGCTACTCATTGACATAAATGGGAAAGTGAGCCGTTCGTGCATACAACGCGTTTATAGGCACGCATGTTGAAAAAATGTGTCGCGTAAAAAAAGAAGCGTCGGGTCAATTCTTTGGCGTTTAAAACATGCCTAATTCGCAAAGTCAATGGGAGTCCTAATTACGTCCCAAAAAATGCGCAGAAAGCGCTCACAAGACACGTAAAAAAATACAGGGCAAACGCGTCAAAAACGCCTGTAATTTAAAAAGTGCTTTACAAAAACGCTAGCGTATTTGACTTGTTTGCACATCGTTTTTTTTTAGTGCCGTGTGAACAAGACCTTAGAGATGCTGCAAAAAGAGGCCAGTCATACAGTTGAAAAGCGCTCAGATTTGTGGAAAGTTTATGTTTATTTCAATGAGAAGAGGAAAATAAATGTCTGCCATACACCTCTGTCAGCAGAATATCTCCCACTGGAACAAAGGATCAGCCATGGGAAAATCCAATCCCTTATTGCCTGGAATTTCCCGTTGATAATAAAGTTGCTTTCCAGTTAGAATAAATCGATGGCCTATCTTCAGGATAGGCCAATAATATCTGATCAGTGGGGGTCCGAGTCTCGGCACCCCTGCCGATCAGCTGTTTTGAAGGGCCTGCAGCGCTCCTTTCTTACCTGCTCTATACTGTGATTCGCTGACACACTTGTAGCGGCGGTTCACAGTATGACATCCTTCTCTCATTCAAGTGAAAGGGGGAAGTCTGTGATGCTGTGAACAGACGCTCCAATTTTGTTGGCGATTCACTGTACGGAAGCAGCGCTCGCATGAGCACCACGGCCCCTTCAGAATGCCGATTTAGCGATGGTGCTGAAAGTCTTATCACTACCGATCTGATATTAATGGCCTATCCTGAGGATAGGCCATTAATTTTTTCTAACTAGAAAACCCTTTTAATGGAGTTGGCGATCCCATCGATTTTGGTGGGTTCGTCCGAGTTTTATGACCATAGTAAGTGCTCTATGGTCTCACCTCCTTTATTCACGATCAAATATCTTGGCTATCAGCTAAAAATATTCCTCAGTGCCTCCTCTACCCTCCCTGGCCAATTTAGGTGTGCAGGACCCTTGTAATATGATAGATTTTATTTCTTGCAGGACAGTAGGTTTCCTAGAGTAGCCGTAGCCAAGGTTGGGGACCTCGACCACTGCAGGAGTCCCACTATCCAAATATACCCAGGACAGCGCCAGCCAGGGTTACTTGCTAACATATTTTCTTTATTGTATTCTTTAGACTTGTAATCTCTTATATCACTCAGCAAGGCCCTCACTTTAACAAGGATGACGGCAGGTCTAATGGCTTGTTGGCTATTAATATGCATAGAAGTTAGTACTTACATCATAAGGAAACCATCTTATAGACCATAGCTTCTACATTATGTTAATATGCTGGACCACGTCAAAGTACAAGTCAAGTACATGACCATTGTTACTAAGCTAAATTCTAGCAATATCACTGACATATTTTTCAAATTAGATACATTAGAGGGAGAAGACAAACTTACCGTTATCTAATGTGATGGATTCTAAACTCTTCCTACTAGGGTTCAAGGATATTCTGATCTGAACTCCACAATGCCTAGTCAGAACTAATGGTTGGGGTGGTTGTATTTGGCCAAGGAATGTTTGCTTGGGAGAAACTAAATTAAACTAAAGTTATAATTTATCAACTCCAGGATCTGCGACTTTACGTACGGCACTGTATGTTGGAAATTTTCTCTGCTAGAAGCAATGCCACAATAGGAGCATAGTTCTGTAATACGGCATCCGATGTAACGTAATTTTATTAACTTTTTTTGAAGGTTTACAAAAAATGTAGTTATTTTTATTTGCCTAATCTTAAAGAGGCTCTGTCACCAGATTTTGCAACCCCTATCTGCTATTGCAGCAGATAGGCGCTGCAATGTAGATTACAGTAACGTTTTTATTTTTAAAAAACGAGCATTTTTCGCCAAGTTATGACCATTTTTGTATTTATGCAAATGAGGCTTGCAAAAGTCCAAGTGGGCGTGTTTACATTAAAAGTCCAACTGGGCGTGTATTATGTGTGTTACATCTGGGTGTTTTTACTACTTTTACTAGCTGGGCGTTCTGACGAGAAGTATCATCCACTTCTCTTCAGAACGCCCAGCTTCTGGCAGTGCAGACACAGCGTGTTCTCGAGAGATCACGCTGTGTCGTCACTCACTTCCTGCCCCAGGTCCTGCATCATGTCGGACGAGCGAGGACACTTCGGCACCAGAGGCTACAGTTGATTCTGCAGCAGCATCGGCGTTTGCAGGTAAGTCGATGTAGCTACTTACCTGCAAACACTGATGCTGCTGCAGAATCAACTGTAGCCTCTGGTGCCGATGTTGCCGACACGATGCAGGACCTGGGGCAGGAAGTGAGTGACGACACAGCGTGATCTCTCGAGAACACGCTGTGTCTGCACTGCCAGAAGCTGGGCGTTCTGAAGAGAAGTGGATGATACTTCTCGTCAGAACGCCCAGCTAGTAAAAGTAGTAAAAACGCCCCGATGTACGCACATAATACACGCCCAGTTGGACTTTTACTTTAAACACGCCCACTTGGACTTTTGCAAGCCTCATTTGCATAAATACAAAAATGCTCGTTTTTTAAAAATAAAAACGTTACTGTAATCTACATTGCAGCGCCGATCTGCTGCAATAGCAGATAGGGGTTGCAAAATCTGGTGACAGAGCCTCTTTAAATGTAAACTAATTGAGATTTTGTGGAAATAATACCTGATTTACCATAATTTAAAATTTTAATGCTGCACAAATCCAAGGAGCCAGGAATACAATGTGCCGAGTAATTTGCTAACGGCACCTAACTGTTAAGGTAATTATTTTTTTTTTTCATATTAATTGAAGTTCTTTTTTTCCAGTCACTTTTTAAAATCAAGCTAAGTCCTTGAGTGTTTTAACTGGCATTTAACGTCTGCATACTTTATCAGTCCTGCTTTAATTACTATTGAAATATTTAAATGGGTTTTCCAGCCAGTAAAAATTGATGGCCTATCCTCAGATTGATAGGTCATCAATAGCTGATACGAGTGCTTCCCCTTCATTTCTACTTCGTGACTGTGAATCTTCGACGCACATTTAGGGACGATTCACAGGTATCGCAGCCTTCTTCTCCCATTGAACTGAATGGGAGAAAAGGCTGCAATACCTGTGAATCACCGCTAAATACATTCTGAAGATTCACAGTGAGGGAGAAGAGCTGAAGGGGAAGCAGCGCTCGTATGAGCGACGCAGCTCCTTCAAAACAGCTGATCAGCGGGTTCCCAGGAGTCGGACCCTATCCCATCAGCTATTGATGGCCTATCATGAGGATAGGCCATCAATTTTTACTGGCTGGATAACCCCTTTAGCCATAAAGGGTTGTAGAAGACTGAAAAAAAGGGGTTTGTTTTTTTTTCCCCAGAAACACCGCTTTTTTTTCTTCCGTAGACACCACTTCTAAACTCAGACAAACGTTTTAATTAGTATTGAAGAATTTTCCCTTCTCGTAAAAAAGTGTTACGTCTCCCAGGCTTTGTGTTTTCTTTGCATGGAAATAGATTTTGTATTATCATTTTGTTCTTTATAATTACCACTATGTCTGATTGCATGGGATATGATGTGTTCTCTAATGGTCCATTCTTTGACCTTTCAAGTTGTAAATAAATAGCTTTCAATTTCCAGCACTTTGTCAGTTGTTAACCAAATATTGCTTGACCTCCTTTTCTGTATTACACTGGCAGTCTCTCCTAGCTTCTGATTGCTGGTGCTGCAAGCTGGCATTCACCCATAGCTTTGTTCGAATGTGTCTCTGAGACAAAGGAGCAATAGGCAGGGCCTGGCTGATGTTGATTAATGGGTGTTCGAAGGTAAAAGACTCAGCGGCCGAGCAGCAGGGTCCATCCTAGTGGCTTCTGATGCTGATTGGCTGTTCCCAGTGTGACTGAGCTTAGAGAACGGACATTAAGATTAAGTGAGGCTGTCACGAGGAGGAGCACTGCACTGCATCATTCTGGGGAAGAGACAGCTGTGGTGGTAATCCTTCATCGCCATGGGAGAGCTGCCAGCAGAAAGATAGACTGCTAAAGATAACCCTCTATAACTTGTGCTAAAGATCAGAAAACTTTGAATTCACATCCATCTGCTTAGCCCTGTACTAAAGATGAAAGATAGGCAGAATAGGAAATAAGAAAAACTCTACAGGGATTAATCTCAAGTCAAAGCAAGTACCGTGCAAGGGCAAGAACGAAACTTTTAGATGCAATTCTGATGGACTAAAAGTATTTGCACACCTCTCTCTCATTTATCAGTGCAAGCTCTAATGCCAGGTCCAATCCACCTTCCATACAGAAATGACCACAGTATTTGACATTTATTTTCTCTATGCCTTCCCATTCTCGCACAAGTTCATTTTTACTCTATGCAGTAGAGTTGTTTGGCTGTGAAGCAAATTCAAATAAAAACTTCAACATTCCCTTACAGGTGAAACTTAAGACTTAGAGTGATTTTCTGGGACTTTGACATTGATGACCTATTTATAGCATAGGTCATCCATATTAGATTGGTGGGAGTCTGACTCACGGGACCTCTTCTTATCAGTTGATCACTTATCTCCGCCTTTAAGATATTTCATACTTTTTCATTTACTATTCTGATAAATGTTCGAAGTAACCATTAAAGAATTTGTCTCGTTAAAGACATTGGTGGCCTATATCCAGGAAATCGCACCACTGTCCGATTAAAGGGGTTCCAACCTCTGTGGCTCACGTCAGTCCCCTAGAAAGAAGTGGCAGTGGCGCTAGGAAAGTTTAATGTCATGCTGTCTTCTCTCAGCTTTGCTAGGCTTTTTTTGGATGGCCATTGAAAACCCCCTTTTATTGATGGCATTACCTGTGTATACACCTTAATGTACTTTTTGATGACGTAGGAAAGAGGTGTCTCAAAAATATAGTCCTGGAGTGGGTGGAAGCTTAAGTCACCAAACCTTTCCTTAGCCTGAAAAAAATAGGTTTGTTGTGACATGGGAAAATCCACAGACAATATATGACTAAACATAACCAAAAGCAAAGATGTTAATATTGAGTTGAGCCTCCTTTTGCGGCTGTAGTAAGTGGTACAACGGAGTATAGTTAATTTTTACGCGCCACGTGCTTAAGCACTTGGCGACCCTGTTCTGTGAGTTGCATGGTCTACCTATTTGTGACTGAGCCGTTGATACATCTCGGCTCTTCCACTTCACAATAATCGCACTAAGGCTGGGTTCACACACCCTATTTACGGACGTAATTCTGGCATTTTAGCCCCAAATTACGTCCGAAAATACGGCTCCAAAGCGGCAGCAAACATCCGGCCATTCATTTGAATGGGTTTTACGATGTTCTGTGCCGACGGTCATTTTTTTTACGCGCCGCTGTCAAACGACGGCGTGTAAAAAAGACGCCCGCGTCAAAGAAGTGCATGTCACTTCTTGAGACGTAATTGGAGCCGTTTTCCATTGACTCCATGGAAAAACAGCTCCAATTACGTCCGTAATGGACGCAGCGAAAAGCGCCTGCACTTGCCATTACGTCTGAAATTCCGGAGCTGTGTTCTCCTGAAAACTGCCGTGTGAACATACCCTTACAGTTGGATTGGATCTAGCAGATTAGAAAGTTGACAGTGTGAGGGCCGTATTTACAGCTCATGCTGACCTTGGCTCTAAGCCTGGATACGTCCCCATTAAAAGCCCATTTACTTTAGCGAATTATTGTCGTAATAAGCTAATTTCTAACCAATCATAATGATAATTGTTTAGTGTTAGTAAAGGAGAACTTCAACGATAAAATGTATGTTTATCGTTGCTCTGCAATTGTGATGATGTAAAAATAATTATCAGTGACACGTTTGATAAATGTAAATGCCGCTCATAGAGACATTTACACATGGAAATGTTGCCCAGCGCACAGCCATGTCCTAGTGTCCAGTGGTGTGGACTATGTTCTCCAAGACTCATGTGCTCTATTTGGAAATACAGGGCATTCTTTGCTCTACCACAATCTGGAATCTGCATACATGGATTATCCAATCCCGAATTAATTATAATTCAGTGCCTAAATATTACCCCCATGACTAAATAATACTACGTTACACTGACTAAAGAATACCACCATACAGTGAGTGAATAATACCATCCTATTGTTACGAAATAATACCACCATACCATGACTGAATAACACCACCATAAAGTGACTGAATAACACCAGCATACCGTGACTGGATAACACCACCATACCGTGACTGGATAACACCACCATACCGTGACTGGATAACACCACCATACCGTGACTGGATAAAACCACCATACCGTGACTGAATTACACCACCGTTCTGTGACTGGATAACACCACCGTACCGTGACTTGATAAAACCACCATTAGGACTGGGCGATTTTGCTAAAAAATAAAATCTCGATTTATTTTTTTCAACACTAGGGGCGATTTTCGATTTGAATCTGTTTATTTTACATTAATACCAAGAGATAATTTAATAAATTATTTTCTTTATATAAATAACTTTTTAACGTATATTGCTATAATAATTGTATGTAACTTCACGACTTTTAACCCACGCAAATACTTTTTTTTATCAGAAATACAATTGTAAAAATGTCTATCTAATTGATTATCATTTCTGTGTTCCCCGACAGGGAACAGGTTAACATAATCTATAATCAATGATGAGCTGTGTGCACTAACATCCCTCTCTGCCCGTCACCACCTTAGCCCTTCTCTGACATTGCAGACGAGAGCAGTGTAAATTTCAGCAGGATCAGGCAGATAGCGCCAAGCGGGCAATTTGGGGAGAGAATACATTATAGTGTTTGAAGTTTGAGCAGGACCCTGCGTAGTACCGCTTCCACGATGGGGTTTTAAATAAATGACATTAAGGCCGGACTTACACGACGATGATTGGACTGTGAAAAACGGTCATTGTGTCAGCGGGATTTCCTGGCGCAACCACAGTACATATGAACGGGACTCCTGGCATCATAGTCATTTAGGCTAAAGTCACACGATAGTGATAATAAATGGCCATTGAAAACTGATCAATTGTCAGCTTTTCATGTCCATTTTGCATCAGTGACACCAAATGGATTTCCTTTGTCAGGGTTTTTTGTCCCAATAACCCGAAAACACCACAGTGCCTATGTAGATAATGTTGCAATGTCCCTGTAGATAGTGCCATAGTGCTCACCTATTGCCGCAGTGTCCCCATATAGTTCCACAGTTCCCACATATACAGTGCCCACATATAGTGCCACAGTGCCAACTTATAGTGACATACTGCCAGCCCGCATAGTGCCAGCCCCCCTTGCAGATAGCACCCCCATCCTCCCTTGTGGATCGTACCGCCACCCCCCTTGTAGATCGCAGTACCACCCCCACCCCTCTTGTAGATCGCAGCACCACTTCCACCCCCCCCCCTGGGTAGATCGAAGCACTGTAGCTGCCGCTAGGCGCTGAATCCACGGCCACAGGTTGCCGATGCTCTGACCAGGGATTCAGCTCCTAGTGGGAGCTACATAGTTACATAGTACGGTTGAAAAAAGACACATGTCCATCAAGTTCAACCAAGGGATTGGAAAAATTTCTACACATAAGAGCTAATATTTTTTTGTTCTAGGAAATTATCTAAGCCTATTTTAAAGCATCTACTGTCCCTGCTGTGACGGCTCCTGCGGTGACTATTCCATAAATTCACAGTTCTCACTGTAAAGAAGACTTGTGGCCCCTGCAGGTTGAACCTTTTTTTTCTCCAGACGGAGGGAGTGCCCCCACGTTTTTTGAGGGGGTTTTACATGGAACAGGATTTCACCATATTTTTTGTATGTGCCATTAATATATTTATTTATAAGTTAATAAAGTGGCGGTGCGATATGCAAGGGAGAGTGGTGGTGTGATCTGCAAGGGGGGGGGTGATGCTATCTACAGCAGGGTAGTGGCGCTATCTAAAAGGGGGAGTAGTATCTACAGGGCAGTGTGGCTATATACTAGGACAAAACAATGCAACAAATGTAACCACATTTAGATGGTAATATATACAATACATCCTTTGAGATACAAAACTCAGTGTATATACTAGGAGTCCCTGCTTCCCCCACTATACTGCTGTTCCGTAGCATATCATTTTGTTCAGTACAGAACAACAGTTCCGTGGGAAAGCCGGGTCAGAACGGGGTGCAGTTTGTCAGATGGGGCAGACCAGACAGTGACGAGGCAGAGCGGGGCGGAGCTTCCTCTTGCAGCACGGCGCAATGATGCTACTGAAGAATCGATTCAATAATTCTGTTAAAGAACAGAATAGTCAGGGACCTTGAGGGCGAATTAATCAAATTAATAGGATTAATCATCCAGCCCTAAACACCATACCATGACTGTATAACACCACCATACCGTGACGGTATAACACCACCATACCGTGACTGGATAATACCACCATACCGTGACTGTATAACACCACCATACCGTGACTGTATAACACCACCATACCGTGACTGTATAACACCACCATACCGTGACTGATTACATCGAAACTGACTGATTATTATCGAAACAAAAAAGTTGTGTGTGACCTTGCAACGTCTGGTAGGGAAATATTGAAGTTGATGCGCATGTCAGTCTCATGCCAAAATTCTAGCCTTATAGCCAAGACTACCTCCCGCACACAAGCAAACTGTAACGAAGTCCCCCCCTTTCCGCCACGCATTGCATTTAGGATGTACTTACACTGAGTCTGTGTGCAGGACAAGTTCTGCTTAAAGGGAAGGTGTCACGGAAACAAATTTTTTTATATGTTATTGCTTTTAGTATGTCATTAAAATACATTTTATTTATTTATGTTTTTGTGTTGTACTTTTTTCTTTCTTTTACTTCTCTATGGGGGCTGCCATTTTTTTTTCATCTCTGTATGTGTCGATTAACGACACATACAGAGATGGAATACGACAAATACATCCCCATAGAGAATGCGAACGGGAGCCGTTCCATTCACTATAGCGTACGCCGTCTGTGTGGGAACGGCGCATGCACCGCTCCCGCACAGTCCAAAAGGAAGGTCTTCGGCAGAGCGCCATCCGGCGCCATTTTCATGTGGACCGGAAGCCGCGGCCGGACAGTAAGATGACTACTTCCGGTCGCGGCTTCCGGCCATATGTTCAGAAGCAAGGACTAGGAGCGGAGGCAGCGAAAGCGGCGGCAGGAGCAGGTAAGTTATGTTTGTGTATGTATGTTATACTGTCTGATTACCACTGTATCTAATCTTCCTACACTGTGCATTCGCTTAAAAAATGGCGGCACACAGTGTAGTAGGTTTGAACATTCAACACCCTCCTTTCTCCTGGCACTAGCCAGGATAAAGGAGGGGGATTGTTTGAGGACACTGCTGCAATTTTGTGAATTGCTCACTCTAGTGACCAACACATGGAAATGTTATAAATTAGAATCTAATTTATAATATTTCCTGACTTGTGAAAAAAATTAGAACAATGTGTAATCATTTATATACTAACAGTTTAACTAAAAAAAAAGATATATTTTTCTAGCGACACATTCCCTTTAAAAGTGGAGCAGACAGAAGTCCCAGCTGACTGCAGTCCACCATTCCGTTCTCACGTCACAATGCAAAGATACATTTCTCCTCTTTGTTTTGCGGCACGTGAGTGAAATCCCCCCAATCCCCTTCCCTGTTTACTTGCTAGTCCGGCGAGTGGGAAGGAAGGAGGTTGTAAAAAAAATAAATAATATATTAAAATGTTATTACTCTTACCTGGCGTCGCCCCAGCAAGGTGCCGCCCTAGGCACTGGACCTCCACAGCCTAGTGGAAACTACGGCCCTGTACAGTGCCATGTTTTAAGTCACTGAATTCCCAGTATGACCGATAGAACTACCAAGCTTGTCTATAAAGATTGCATGGCTGTGTGCTTGATTTTATACATCTATTTGCATGGGTGTGGCTGAAACACCTGTACTCAATACTTAGAAGGGGTGTCCACATACTTTTGGCAATATAGTGTACAATACAAAGTACCTGCTGGTTTACAGAGAAATGGTACTGTCCTGGTATAAATATATTTTTAAAAAAAAATATGGTATTCGGAATGAATGTGATATTTATAAAACCCCTGCCCCTCAGAATGAATCGAAAGGTTGGCAGAGCTTCAAAACTGACATTGTCTAAACATTGTTGGATGTTTTTTTTGCCACCCCAAATCGAGGGCACATAAAACCGGTTTACATCAGCAGCAATAATGCACTGCGATGTACCATAATCACTAAGTGTGATTAATTGCGGTGCATAAAATCTCTGTGGAGCACTGGCTTAATAATATCTACCAGAAAGTCATAGAATGCCATTGAAAAATAGTGCTAGCATTCTTTCTTTCTGACATGTCACCTGGTATAGATTGATTGAAGATAATAGATGCTTATTTTGCAGTGGCTGATTGTGTAAACAGGGCAACAATCAGCTGATGAATGAGCAAACACTCGCTCATCGGCTGATCTGTTAGTTTATGCAGCAATAAATATTATCGTCGTCGACAGCTCATCTCCCTGTATAAGCAGGGAGATGAGCTGCCGACATGATGGAAATGTATTGGGATTAACGATTATAGTAATGTTTGCTCCTCCCCATACATAACTAAGCATTTATTCTCGTGAAAGGAGCAAACGAGCGCCAATCAATGAGCTGCCTCGTTGATCAGCGCTTGTTTTCAAGGCCCATATCGGGCCGTATAGTAGGACTTTTAGGGAGATGTGCTGCTGACAAGTGACCATTTTTTGGATCGCATAAAGGATATGATTAGTATACAAACGAGTGTTTGCTCGTTCATCAGCTCATCGCTGTCCTGTTTACGCGGAGCAATGATCGGGAATTAACATTTCTACGAGTGCTCGTTCGCCCGATCATTGGTCTGTAAAAGGGTCTTAAGTCAAGTTCCCCAATCTAAAAATTGTTGCCTGGATTATAGTGAGGGAAAAAGGGGCATTTCTCTTCCCAGACACTCCTGTTAGCAAGACTTAAAGACATGGGTGGTAATAGGGCCGGGTGCATGAGGTCTTACTAGGAGTCAATGATACATTCTCCTACCTGCTGACTAGAATAAATCTGGTGGCAGCGCATGCATGTTTTTTGTCATAGGGAGAAGGGGCTAAGCGTCTATCTGATTCGGTGTTGCTTGTTAAATTCCAAAATCCCAAACTTTGTTTAGCCTAACAGCGGACACTGAGGATTGATTTCAGATACTGACCTATACTCATTAGATTCATGTTAGATACTGTTCACATGACTGGGATCTGCCAACAGTTACTTAAAAGGGTTTTCCCGAGTTAAAAATTTTATGTGTTCGATCTTTTAACCTGGGAATGTGATTACATTTGTAATATACTTACTGTAACAAAATTGGCCCAATTTCCCGATGCTGCCATTGGGCACATGACTGGTGATGTCACTCTCTTTGCCTGCTGTTTTTACCAGCCGTATTCCTAATACGTGGTCAAACTGTTCAAATTTCTTCCTGTTATACGTGCCAGGAACGCGCATGCACAGTCCCTGCTGTTCTCTCGTTTGTCCGCTTGTCAAGTGAGAGAACAGCAGGGACCGCACATGCGCGTTCCTGGCTGTATATCAGAACAGCCCATACAGGGCATGTCCCTAGTGACGTGTCGTATACCAGGAAGAAATTTGAACGGTTTGACCACGTAGTAGGTTTACGGCTGGTAAACACAGTGGGCAAAGAGAGTGACGTCACCAGTCATGTGCCCCATGGCAGCATAGGGAAACTGGGCCAATTTTGTTACAGTAAGTACATTACAAATGTAATCACATTCCCAGGTTAAAAGCACTAACACATAAAAGTTTTAACTTGGAAAACCCTTTAATGTTTATGTCCAGTGTATGTTATCCATGCATTTTTAGACACTTCTACTGGGCAGGAGGCCTCTCAACTTTTTGCCCAGGGGGTCCACCAATTGTGACCCGGCCCTGCCCATGAGGACAACATGCAAACAGTAACAGGGAGGTGATTTAGTGCATTTGTGTACACCATTTTCAACAGATCTACTCAAACCTGCTGACAGAGTCATATGGGGGAGGGCATTTAAAAACATACCTTTTATCTTGGTCTTGCATGACAGAGAAAGTGATGTTTAATTCCCCCGTCACGTTGATCGCAAGTGCCATTAAGGCAGGACTTGATGCAAGTGCTTCTGCACTGCACACTTCTGCTCTGAGTGACGGCTCTAGTGGTCTCCTGATTGGCCACTAGAGCCGTCACTCAGAGCAGAGAGTGGCACTTATGACCGACGCACCAGGGGAATCAAACGTCAGTTTGATTAAAATGCCCTCCCCATCCCCTATATCGCTATGTCTGCCGTTTTGAGGCTCATAACTCCTGACAGATTCCCTTTAAGCTCAGCTTCATTGTCAAGGTGATGTTTGTTTTCATAGGGTCACATCAGGAAAGTCTTGTTTTATTGAAGGATTTCTCAACCTGCCACTATTTTCAGATGCAAGTTTCTTCAGTAACCAGCAATTGTCACGTTGCTTCCTATATGTTCTGTTGTTTATCTTTAGCTGGTTTGGCAGCGTTTTATACTGCCATCCTCTGCTTTCTTGCAGATGGTTTTTATATAGCTGTCGGACACTTAATATACGAGACTCCTCTTTTAAACTGTAAAGTATCTCTATGGCAATGGTAAGGCTGTATTCCATATAAATTGTTACCATCCTGCCGTACTGTCCGCTGTTCTTTGACCTGTCCTTGTCTAAGTCTTTCAGGTTCAAAATGTGTAAGTCCAAAATGACATTTTTCTTGTCAGATCCTGTAAAACATTCATGTGTCCCTCAGAGCATAACAAATCATTTTGACAACCTCACTATTTTAGGCCTCTTGACAAATTTATTAAATAAATCTATATGTTCCCCAAGATGTAGATAATATATATAATTGGTTACTATAATAGCAGTTGTTTATATTGTTGCATCATTTAGAGTTAATTCTATTGGCAGCCCGGCTAAAAAAAATACATCACAAGCTTTTGCAAGCCTGACTCTTTGTATATATAAGAGGGCCCAGGGAGATGCCCCCGCTTTAAAAGCAGCTCTGTACAATCTGCATACCTCAGAGCAGCAAGCCTGCCCAAGACCCCTTCCCTTCCATGACATTGACATATTAGTTACGCTGCCTTTTGCAATTTGATATCTTTAAATTTGCCAGCTTGTTAAGTTTTGATTAATGTGATTCCATTTCACCAAAGTAATTGGCTTGGCCTGTTGTGGAAGGAATCAGGCCTTCCACGGAACAAATGCTGGAACATGCTAAAGAGGGAGGGAGTTTGTTAAATTGATAGCGCAGAGTGACAGTTATTAATGATTGTTATGATAAACAGACGAGCCTAGGATCGGGACGAGTCGGGTGAATGTGACAGTTTAAAAATAACGTATATTGGAAAGTACTAACGAAGTAATATACTGTTACTAAAACAATCATGCAAGTTGTCAGGGGAAGAAATATAATTACACAGCTGCACAGGCTGTGGAGGGAGAGCAGGAATCCGGTGCATAATGGACACGTTTTTTATGTTGGCAAGAAGGAAATTTGTTATGGCAGAAAAGCGCATGGATTGATAAATCAATTGGCTACATTGACTGATCTAGAAAATATCTAAAGTAACTAAGCACACACAGGTAATCGTCGAAATGGCTTGCTACCTGCTATAAGAAAATTTATGCACCCGGCATATATTTTGATATTTCAATTTAGATCTATATGCCAAGTACCGTACTGCCAGGGGTTTTTGAAAAACTCACTCGAGGTGCCCTCTGAAAAAAGCTCATAAGTATGGGGCACATTTCAACACACGCAATTAAATGCTATATGGATTTTGGTAATTAATACTCTTGTGTTATGACTGTATTCAGACACACATAGACAATGTGCAACTTAAAGAGGTTTTACAAAATTAGAAAAGGGAGCCGGGGCCACTCTTGTTATGGCAGCTCAACCCCATTCAGTAGAATAGATATAAGCTGTAATACCAGACACAGCCTAAGGACAAGAGTGGCGCTATTTAGAAGAAAAAAAAACATTTTTCTGATCTTGTATAACCCCCTTTAAAATGAATCTACCACTACAGCTCCTCCTGGGCACATAGATATGTGGTAGAAGTCATCATGTAGCCTAGGACTTGTTCATGATAAAATAGAACAATCTTCTGATAGCAATTAAAACGCTAATTTCACATTGACATAAGTATTCAGATTCTTTATGCCTCCTGCACACGACCGTAATAGTTTTTACTGTCCGCAAATACGGATACACATCCGTAGCCGTCCGCAATTGCGGAAGCGCCCATAGACTTCTATGAGCGACTCTGTGCCGCAATTGCGGACAAGAATAGGACAAGTTCTATAATTTGCATGTGGGGATTTTCTGCTATTCTCTGCAGATCCTCTGAAGTTCTGTCAGGTTGGATGGGGACCATCGGTGGACAGCCATTTTCAGGTTTCTCCAGAAATGTTCGATTGGGTTCAAGTCAGGGCTCTGGCTGGGCCACTCAAGGACATTCACAGAGTTGTCCCTAAGCCACTCCTGTGTTGTCTTGGCTGTGTGCTTAGGGTCATTGTCTTGAAAGGTGAACCTTCGGCCCAGTCTGAGGTCCAGAGCACTCTGGATCAGGCTTTCATTAAGAATATCTCTGTACTTTGTTCCACTCATCTTTCCTTTAACCCTGACCAGTCTCCCTGTCCCAGCTGCTGAAAAACACCCCCACAGCATGATGCTGCCACCACCATGCTTCACTGTAGGGATGGTAGATGGGCAGGTGATGAGCATTGACTGGTTTCCTCCAGACATGACGCTTAGAATTGAAGACAAAAAAGTTAAATCTTGGTTTCATCAGATCACAGAATCTCGTTTCTCAGTCTGAGAGTCCTTTAGGTGCTCTTTTGCATATTCCAGGCTAGCTTTCATGTGTCTTTTACTGAGCAGAGGCTTCTTTCTGGCCAGCCCAGATTGGTGGAGTGCTAGTGATGGTTGACCTTCTGTAAGTTTCTCCCATCTGCACACAGGATCTTTGGAGCTCAGCCAAAGTGACCATTTGGGTTCTTGGTCACCTCTCTTACTGAGGCCCTTCTCCCCTGATTACTTAGGTAGGTGGGGCGGCTAGCTCTGGGAAAAGTCCTGATGGTTCCAAACATCTTCCATTTAAGAATTATAGAGGCCACTGTGCTTTTGGAAACTTTCAGTGCAGCAGAATTTTTTTTTATTTGAACCCTTCTCCAGATCTGTGCCTCCACACAATCCTCTCTCTGAGCTCTACAGACAGTTCTTTCCTCCTCATGACTTGTTTTTTGCTCTGATATGCATTGTCAGATGTGAGACCTTTTATAGATTGGGGTGTGTCATTCCAAATCATGTCCAATCGAATGAATTTACCACAGGTAGACTCCAATCAAGGTGTAGAAACATTTCAAAGATGATCTAGAGAAATGGGAGGGCCCAGAGCTAAATTTCAACTGTCATAGCAAAGGGTCTGAATACTTATGCGAAATTTGAGTTTTTTTCATTTCTAATAAATTTGCAAAAATTACTAAAATTCTGTTTTCACTTTGTCATTATGTGGTATTGAGTGCAGAATGATGGGGAAAAACGTGATTTGTTTTTTTATTTTAGCACAAGATCTCAACATAACAAAATGGGGGAAAAACATGAAAGGGTCTGAAGACTTTCCGAATGCACTACACAGGCTGGTTGTACTCTGTTGATTACTCCAGGGGGAAATTTGATTTCTATGCCACTACGCTGCTGTTATCTGAATTGCTGATACTTGTGAAGAGTTGATTTCAATTTTAACAATATACCAGGGGAAAGTTCATAATTTAATTTCTTGATAATTGATTTAATAAAGCATTAGTATTCAAAGTGTGCCTGTTTACAATGAGGCTGAGCCCCTCTAGTTGCTGCGAGGCTGTAAAGATCACGGCAAAACCACACATGGTTTTAATTTGAATTGCCAAGGTTTTGCAATGCAGTTTTTCGCCGAGTGACCTGCACTGGTAAAACACACAGCTTTAACCCCCTTGATGACCATATTACAAGGCTGGGACGGTTCAGTATGGAGCGGGCTCACAGGCTTTCCCGTTTTCCCCTAAAATGTAAAAAATAAACATAATTGATATTGGCACATCCATAAAAGTTAGAAATGTTACAATAAAACATTATTTATCCAGTATGGTGAACAACGTAAAAAAAAATAAAAAAAATAATAGTTTGTTGTTTTTGGGTCACAATACCTCCCAAATAAAATGGAATTGGAGTCATATGTATCCCAAAATGGTACCAATTAAAACCAGCTGGCGCTGCAAAAAAACAAGCCCTCACACCGCTCCATCAACAGAAAAATATTAAAGTTGTAGTTCTCAAAATATGGCAACGAATTTCCCACCTCTGGGACCCCTGATTATTATCAGAATGATGATGTAAATGTTTTTTCAGACACAGTGGCTGATGCATACATGTGGCTATGCCCGGTACTGCAGCTTAGCCCCATTGAAGTGACCCCCACAGATCACACCTTGATGACCTACCCTGAGCATAGGCCACCAAAGTTTTAGTCGTGGAAAATATCTTTAAAGGGGTTGAGTAAAACAATACAAACCTGGTGACGTCTTCAGGTGCTTACACTCTCAAATATATATGTGTGGCTCTGAAGATCGGGGCAGTGGATGACGTAGTGGTACAGTCCTCATCTGGGAGTATGGGGTAGAGCTTGTATACAGTATTATTACTGATTTTGACGTGAAAACCGTGTTGGAATTGACGCCAAAAAGTGTCCGAAATTGCCTTCCTTTGATTTCAATGGGAGGCAGAGATGTTTTTTTTCCTGAGCCGTTTTGGCCGCTCGTGGGAAGAAAAAGTGGCATGTTTCTGTGGCGTTTTTCTGAGCTTTTTTTGCCCGCTGTCCTTGCATTAGCTTTAATGGCCGCAGGCGAAAAATGGCATGAAAAACTTTGCAGCAAAGTAGCGCAGGCAGGTCAAAATCTGCCTCAAAATTCCTTCAGGAATAGGCCTTATGAAATGAATGTTTTAGTTTAAAATGCCGGTAGTATTTAATGGCTATATGGGCAGCTGCCTTGATGGGTTTCACGCCCTGTCCGGTGTGGAACCTAAAACTACACCCTGTTAGTAAATTGTTATAACAGCTGTGTCGTTTTGTGTCGTCACCCTTGGCTCCCGTCACCTCTCATCCTGTGGAAAGAAGAATCATACAGGTTTGCCCTGACAGATCCTGTAGTCTTCTGTCTCGGAGTCAGGGGCTAGTCTCTCTGCTGACCTCACCCTGAACTTTGACCAGACCTTGTTACCGGTGGTCATAAATAAAACAGGAGTCCCTTTCATGAGTTCTGTCAAGGCCCTGGCTGACTGGAGGTGATGTATAGTTCACAGAATGACTCCACGCTGGGACCGAACAGTAGGAAGAGATAATTTATATCAGCATTACAAGCAGGGCCCTGTCATCAAAGCACAATTGCTGTGAACTGTTCACAGAGACAGATCTTTTGTATTGTGAACCCTGCTGTTTTCAGTACTAGTTGAATTTGTGGAGTTGTATATGAACAGCGGTCAAACTGTTTTGTCTCCAGACTTTATTTTGCTTGCATACATACAACTATGGACTCTTTTTACGGCCCTAAATGCCGGGCAAGTCATAGTTAACTATTCATCAGCCCTCATTGTTTTGTCTAGATATAGCTCCTCTTTTTTTATTTGAATATGACTCTTTTTTTTATTTGAATATGACTCTTTTTTTAAATTTGAATATGACTTTTTTTAATTTGAATATGACTCTTTTTTATTTGAATATGACTCTTTTTTTTAATTTGAATATGACTCTTTTTTTATTTGAATCTGACTCTCTTTTTTATTTGAATATGACTCTCTTTTTTATTTGAATATGACTCTTTTTTTTTATTTGAATATGACTCTTTTTTTTTATTTGAATATGACTCTTTTTTTTTATTTGAATATGACTCTTTTTTTTTATTTGAATATGACTCTCTTTTTTATTTGAATATGACTCTTTTTTTTTATTTGAATATGACTCTTTTTTTATTTGAATCTGACTCTCTTTTTTTATTTGAATATGACTCTCTTTTTTATTTGAATATGACTCTCTTTTTGAATGATTGCACTGTTGATTTGACAACCAGTCACTAATACTCTCCACAGCAATTCTCAATGATCCCTAAGGGTAAGTTCAAACATGACAGATTTGTTGCAGAAAAAATCAATACCATACATCTGAATGGGGTTATTTCTGCATCATGTGTATGGTTTTTTGCAACCCCCAATCACATAATTTGGACAGTCATAGATATTTCTGCAACAAATTTGCCACGTGTAAATATATCCTAGCAGGTCATTCTGTGAAAATGAAGGAATCTTCTCCTGGAACGGTGGCGCTATCATACAGACATACATCATATTATCTATACAGACAGTTAGGGGGGTGCAATATAAGGGGGGGGGGCGGTGCTGTGTAGAACTACCTGCAGAGGGCGGTGTGGCATTACCTACAGGGGGGCTGTGTGGCATTACCTACAGGGCGCTTTGTGACATTACCTACAGAGGGCTGTGACGTTACCTACAGGGGGCTGTGTGCCACTACCTACAGGGGGCTGTGTGGCACTACCTACAGGGCGCTGTGTGGCACTACCTACAGGGGGCTGTGTGGCACAACCTACAGGGGGCTGTGTGGCATTACAGGGGCCTGTGTGGCATTACCTACAGGGGGCTGTGTGGCACTTCCTACAGGGGGCTCTGTGGCACAACCTACAGGGGGCTGTGTGGCACAACCTACAGGGGGCTGTGTGGCACTACCTACAGAGGGCTGTGTGGCACTAACTACAGTGGGCTGTGTGGCATTGCAGGAGGCTGTGTGGCATTACCTACAGGGGGCTGTGTGGCATTACCTACAGGGAGCAGTGTGGCACTACCTACAGGGGGCTGTGGGGCACTACCTACAGGGAGCTGTGGGGCACTACCTACAGGGGGCTGTGTGGCATTACCTACAGGGAGCTGTGTGGCACTACCTACAGGGGGCTGTGGGGCACTACCTACAGGGAGCTGTGGGGCACTACCTACAGGGGGCTGTGTGGCATTACCTACAGGGAGCTGTGTGGCACTACCTACAGGGTGGCTGTGGCAGTATTTACAGAGGGCAGTGTGTGGCATTATCTACAGAGGGAAGTGTGTGGCATAAATGTACAAATCAAATTAATCCGATTTTAAAACGGACAGATAAAAAAGCGTATGCAAAATGGGTTAAAAACAGCAACACGGCCCGAAACGGAATCGGAACGTTTGCAAAACGGATGCAAACCGGCCAGGAAAAACGGCCCAAAGCGGCCGACACTTGGACCCTGTCGTGTGAATAAGGCCTTAATCTTCTTGAACATATTTCAATATGTCGACAAATGCTTAGAGCCAAGAAAGGCTTCCTATTTATCTAACATGTTTTTTCTGTGTCGGGAAGCACTTTGAGATCTTTTGATCAGGAAGTGTTGGACTCTCTCTTTTTAGCATTTTATGGTATTTTAGTGTTTTACTTCTGATCTCTTTTTGTAAAAGTAGCTAAACACTT
Source organism: Rhinoderma darwinii (assembly GCF_050947455.1). Classification (NCBI taxonomy): domain Eukaryota; kingdom Metazoa; phylum Chordata; class Amphibia; order Anura; family Rhinodermatidae; genus Rhinoderma; species Rhinoderma darwinii. The sequence goes on from NC_134697.1 coordinate 77,446,700, forward strand.
CAGTAGAGAATAGTAAGGATTGGTAATTTTCACGTTCTAATGCACTGGGCTGTGCACACTCTATTGACTTTATGATATTCTATATCCCCTGTATACAGTTACCTCCTCCTACAGTGATATCACTTAAATCCATTTCACAACATTCCTATCTGCAGGGCATATCCCCCAAGGAACTATCAATACATTCTATGTATTAATCTGTGTGCTTTTAATGCTCACATGCATTATTTATGTTCATATGTTGATTTTATAGATTTATACCAGTCGTCTGCCTCTATAGTTCCTTATTTGTTATAAAATAACAGGTTCCAGCATGTCATGATGGTATACAGGCTTTATGAAAATGCTGGTAGAATGAAGTATGTGGCTGCAGTACTTCATAGAGAAAATAGTATTACAAGGGGCGGACATACCAATGGTACAACCTTTGCAGCTGCACAGGGGTCCGTGAGGTAAGGGGGCCCACTGTCACCTTAGAGCAGCCTTCTTCTGTCTATTAGATTGCATGTAAATGCCTGAGGTAATAAATTTTATGACTGACAATTACGAGAGATGCAGGTAAAAACAAATGGATCTATGTTGGCGCTGCTGCTTAATTACCCCGTAATACTGTTCAGCGTTTCCTAAAAATAACGACCACAAGTAACAAACTACCATATTAACCAAGGCATTTTGCCCATATCCACGTATGGTATTTCGGTTTACTCACCCTCCGCCCGATCTCCACTTTTCTTTTCTTTTTAGCAGATACGCTTTCTGTTCATGGTTCCCTCTGAGCAGTTCAACGATCTCTTGCGCGATGCGGTTCACCATGCGTTCCATCTCGTGTGGAGCGCTTCGGCTTCCGTAACACAGTTGGTTTCCGAGACAACGTGTAAACAATATAACCATCATATTGAATCGTTTACTTCCCAAACACAACACACAACTAACATAAACAAACAATTAATAAAATCAGATACAATCTACTCACCCCTCTCTCCCGATGACACTAACTAACGTTTCAAGCAATTGAATGGTGCCTGTCCCGTATACACTGCACAAGGTTTTAATCTACTCTGTTCCAAAATCAATCTTTGATGTGACATCCCGTCTTTTATTACTTATATTCTTTTAATTGTCCTTTTATTTATGCATTAAAACTATTACTTACATTGTATTAGATCGTTCCATCTGAACTTTGACCTGCTGAAGTTTTTTCGCGGTTTTTTACCTAATTGTCTAATCTGAACTGGCCTTATATAAACATGTGTCTTTTTCCTGTATCCTTATGCCTGATGAAAGCGCCAGTTCGGCGTTGAAACGCGTTGCGATTAAACAGTTTACAAAAACTCAAATCTGACCTCTGGATACTTATCTTGTCCACATTAAGCAGCAGCGCCAACATAGATCCATTTGTTTTTACCTGCATCTCTCGTACCCAAGCGGTCACCTCGGTAACCGGCTCGGATCTGGCAGCAGCTACCCAGTGGACCCCAGCGTTGAACCCTCCTAACCTCACGGTGAGCATATATATCTCCTCCTTTTCTCACCTTCACCTTCTTTGATCCACACCAAGTGGCGCCGTGGCTCTTTTCTCTTTATCCATGACTGACAATTAAGGACCTATTACACTGGACAATTTTGGTTGGTGCAACAAGCGCTGATCAACAAGACCGCTTGTTGATCGGCGCTGGTTTGCTCCTGTCACAAGGAGCTATGTTTGGGGCGAGTGGTCGTTACTCCCATCGCTCGTCCCCATACATTATCATCATATCGGCAGCGCGTCTCCCGGTTTACACGGGGAGATGTGCTGCCGACAATGATAATATTTCAGTTTTTTAAAACTATACGATCAGCAGATGATCGAGCGTTTGGTCGTTCATCTGCTAATCGCTGCCCTGTTTACACAGGGTAATTATCGGGAACGAGCGTTATATGAACGGTTGTCTACCCGATAATTGCCCAGCCTTTATTCATAGACTGTAAGAGAGACAAAAGGGGGTGATTTATGAAGATATTGAAGAGCAAGGGGCCTAGTCACTGTTCTTGCACCTGAGCCCTCAGCTGTCTTCGTCCGCCACTGAATATTACTATTGGTTTAGTGACAATTGAACTCTGTAAAGGAGCATACCTGTCTGTTTTGTTAAAGGGGTATTCATATCATACGCATTTATGACATATCCACAGCATATGCCATAAATGATACATGTGGGTCCACACCTATTTCCAGACTGGGGGTCCCCTACCACCGTCACGCATGGTAAGGCAGCTAACGTTCGGGGCATCCAGACGGCTGGCATATCTTGTGGATATGTCTTAAATGATCTATGATGAGAATAGTCCTTTCATATTGTTTCAGTCTTACTCTCGCTATTGGCATGACTTTACCTGTTTTGAGCCGTTAGGAAATCAATAGAGAATGGTGGCTAAGTCATTAGCACTGCTTCCTTGCAACACTTGGAAATTGCATTTAACCATCAGAGCATTTGTATAGAACTTGCTTGTTTTCCTTGTACTTGCATAAGTTGTCTTTGGGTAATCTTATTTACTCCCCCACTCTAATAACAGGCTAAAAGAAGTTACCCCTTTTATTTGCATGTCAGGGAAGGGAGGTTTATAAACTTCACTGGGCATATATAGTTACATAGGTTGAAAAAAGACACAGGTCCATCAGGTTCAACCTTTCTTAATAAATTAACCGCCATCCATTGCTTGATTAACTATAACCCTCAATGCCATTCATAAATAAATAATCATCTAGACTTTTTTTTAAATGCTGACACAGTATCTGCCATCACTACCTCTTGGGGAAGGGCATTCCATAGCATGACCACTCTAACTGTAAAGAACCCTTTTCTATATTGATGTCTGAAACTTCTTTCTTCTTGGAAGGAACAGATCATGTGCTAGTTCTCTGTATTGACCACACATATACTTATACATATTAATAAGATCCCCTATAAGACGTCTTTTTTCCAAGCTGAACAAGCCCAATTTTTCTAGCCTTTTATTTTAAGCGACACCTCCCATCCCATTTAATAATCTCGTTGCCTGCCTTTGAACCCTCTCCAGTTCTCCTATGTCCTTTTTACAATGTGGAGCCCAAAACTGAATTCCACATTCTAGATGTGGCCTTACAAGGGATTTATAGAGGGGTAATATTACATTTGAATCCCGGGTTTTTATCTCTCTTTTTATACACCCTAAAATCCTATTTGCTTTTGCAGCTGCTGCCTGACATTGAGTACTGCTGCTTAGCTTATTTGTTACCAGAATACCCAGGTCCTTCTCTTGTTTCCTTATCCCCAGGTTTATTCCATTTAATGTATATGAATTAATGCTATTATTACATCCTAAGTGCATTACTTTACATTTATCAACATTACATTTCATCTGCCATGTTTTTGCCCATGCTGCCAACTTATCTAGGTCTTTCTATAATATTTTAAAGTCAAGCTGAGTTTTAAGTATCATACAAAGTTTTGTATGGTCAGCAAAAACGGACACCTTACTATCAATCCTATCCAGAAGGTCATTAATAAAGAGATTAAAAAGAATTGGGCCTAACACCGATCCTTGTGGTGCCCCACTGCTGACTTCTGCCCTTTATAAGTAAGTTGCATTTATAACGACTCTTTGTTTTATGTCCCTTAACCAATTCTTTACCCACTTGCATACACGTTCCCCACTTTTTCTGTGTCTGTAGCTTCAGAACAAGACAGTTGTGTGGAACAGTATCAAATGCTTTTGCAAAATCCAAATAAATCACATCAGCCGCATGACCAACATCCAGATTTGCATTTACCTACTCATAGAAACCTAGCACGTTAGTTAGGCACAACCTGTTTTTCATGAATTCATTCTAGTTATCAGTAATTCGACTATTCTCTGCTATATACTTTTGTAATTCATCTCTTCGAATTCCCTCAAATACTTTACATACCACAGATGCAAACTTACTGGACGGTAGTAACTCGGTTCCACCTTTTTACCCTTCTTAAATATTGGTACAACATCAGCCGTCCCCCAATTCTGTGTCACTGATCCTGTTATAAGAGAGTCTAAGAAGATGAGATACAATGGTCTGTCCATTACGGAGGTCAATTCCCTTAAAGCTGGATTCACACGAGTGTGTGCTTTTTGTGCACGCAAAAAAAGTGGCGTTTTGCCTGCGCAAAAGGCACTTAACAGCTCCGTGTGGCATCAGCATATGATGCGCGGCTGCGTGATTTTCACGCAGCCGCCATCATTATGACACTCCGTTTGGATGTTTGTAAACAGAAAAGCACGCGGTGCTTTTCTGTTTTCATTCATACTTTTGACAGCTGTTGCGCGAATCACGCTGGTCGCACGGAAGTGCTTCCGTGTGGCATGCGTGGTTTTGACGCACCCATTGACTTCAAAGGGTGCGTGATGCACAAAAAACGCTCAAAGAACGGACATGTCGTGACTTTTACGCAACGCTGCGTAAAAATCACGCACATGTCTACACGGCCCCATAGACTAATATAGGTCCGTGCGACGCGCGTGAAAATCACACCCGTTGCACGGACTTATATCCCGTTTGTCTGAATAAGCCCTAATACTTGTGGATGAATGCCGTCTGGGCCAGGGGATTTATCAATATTTTGTTTACTCAGACTCAGTTGCACTTCCTCCTGTGTTAAGCAGGTAATATTGGGTGGGGAACCTTTTTCACTGTCCCCCTGAATATCTGGGACTGGCAGCTCATCAGTGAACACAGAGGAAAACTGTGTTTAATATCTCAGCCCTGACTTTGTCCTCTACAATTGTATTCCCATGGTCATCTTTAAGAGGGACAATACTATCAGATTTGTTCTTTATGGCATTAATATATTTATTTAAAAAAATTGGGATTAATTTTAATGTCGTTAGCGATTTGTTTTTCTGTAGATAACTTTCCTAACTTGATTTCATTTTTACATTTACTATTGAGATAATGTAAGTCTGTATAATTTGTAAGTCTGGAATGTTTTTGCTGAGCCCTCAGCTTTCAATGTTTTGAATGCTTTTTGTTTTTTTCTTACTATATTCAGTAATTCCCTATTCATCCATATTGGTCTCCTTTTATTCCTAGATGTTTTGTTACCAGTGGGTATAAACTTACTACATGATTCCTGTAATATATCTTTAAAAGCTCACCATTTAGCTTCAGTATTCCTATTTACCATTACATGATCCCAGTCAACAGGACTAAGAGTTTCCCTCAGTCAATTGAATTTTGCTTAACTAAAATTCCAGGTTTTTGTTGCTCCCCTTCGTATTGTTTTATTGAAAACTATATTAAAACTTACCATATTGTGGTCACTATTGCCCAAGTGTTCCCGGACCTCCTCATCTGATATTGTGTCTGGTCTATTAGATAAGACCAGATCCAGCACATTATCCCCTCCGGTTGGTTTATTAACCAACTAAGTGAAATAATTGTCTTGTATTGTGTATAAAAACTTCCATCTTTTAGCACATCCAGCGGCCTCTATGTCTCAATTAATGTCAGGATATAAAAAAAATCCCCCATAATAAGGACCCATTATTATTATTTGCTGCCTTTTCTATTTGTTGCGGCATTTCATCCTCAGCCTGTTCCGCTATGTTTGGTGGCTTATAACAAACTAATTAGTACTGTAGTTTACCGTTATTAATCGCCCCATAATGACTCTGGTCTTAGGCTGGATTTTACAAACAAACAAACCCCTCCACCTTTTTGATCTTTTCTGTCCCATCTTAATACGGTGTAGCCCGCCAAATTAGTTACCCAGTCATGGCTCTCATCCAGCCAGGTTTCTGTTATGCCCACTACATCATAATCTATGTAAGTCAATAGAATCTCCAACTCGTCCATTTTACTTGCAAGACTTCTTGCATTCGCCGGCATACATTTAATCTTACCGACGCCTTTAATATTCTTAGTTCCGTATTTATTCTTAGTCACCACCCTACTCAGCTTGCTAACCCCAGCAACCTCTAAATCCCCATTATCTCCTTCTGTATCCCACTCCCTCTGTACTCTATCTAACCTCGCTTGTGTATCCCCACCCTCCCTCTCCCCAGATCCTAGTTTAAAAGCTCTTCCAGCCGTCTATCTATTCTTTTCCCAAGCTGTACCCTCCCCATTTAGATGCAACCGGACCCTACCATAGAGCCTGTAGCCTACAGAGAAGTCAGCCCAGTTCTCCATGAACCCAAACCCTTCCTTCCTGCACCAATTTCTAAGCCACTGATTAAACTCCCTAATCTTCCGCTGTATTTCTAGTGACACTCGTGGCACTGGTAGTATTTCTGAAGACACTACCTTAGAGGTCCTGGACTTTCGCTTCTCTCCTAGTTAACTAAAATAATTTTTAAGGACCTTCCATCTCCCACTGACTTTGTCATTGGTACCGATGTGTACGATGTGCTTTTTCCCCAGCCCCACCCAGCAATCTGTCTATTCGATCCACAATTTGCCGAACCCGAGTACTCGGCAGACAACACACTATTCATCATTCACGGTCACGGTGACAGATGACCCTATCTGTCCGCCTAATAATAGAATCCCCTACCACCGGCACCTGTCTGACCTTTGTTGCACTCCTACTTCCATCCTTCCTACAGCAGTCCTTGTCCTAGTTGCTTGGAGCAACAACCTGCTGCAGTGATGTTGGCCCTGGACTTGCATCCCTAATATCAGCCAAACTGGCATAATTACTAGGTTGTTCCATTTCAGGACTAGCCTCCCTGGCACTTTTTCCCTTACCCCTTCATCTAATTGTTACCCAGCTACTATTCTCTGTATCCTGAGCTTGCCCCCCACCAATCAATGAGCTCTAAACTCCTCTCCAGGTTTTGCAATGCTCCTGAGTGTTGCAGGCTACATATTTAGATCCAATACCTGGGCTTCCAAATACACAACATGGGTGAATCCAGTGCAGAGATATTCACCCTCTAACGGCTTTTCAAGGCAGGAATACATTGTACAAGACACACACCAGGTAGCATTGTCCATGGAGCACATAGAGGCCTTTAATGTAAGTAACTGTGGAATTCCTTTCTGACAGACCAATTATGTTTGCCTACAATTATGGTTTTACTAATGAAATAAGTTTCAGGTAGAGATTAATAACAAATTACTTTTTATCTGTGACTATATATTTCAAACCATTATGAAAATGGAGCTTATTGTTGATAAATTCCCTGTGTTCTCCCAAGCATACCTTTTTAAGCACGTTGTACTCCTGTGACAAGCATAGACGTGGCCTTTGGCCCATTGATTCTTCCAATGCCAAACACTGAAAAACAGTGATATGAAAGACCTATGGCCTATGGATTCTGTCACTGCTATTGTTTGGGGATTGTACAGAAGACATAGTAGCCTATTGATTGGTTTTCTCCCAACAACAAATAGCTGTTCTTCCAGTTAAGTGGCTGTTTTCGTCATTTTTTTGAAAGACCGGTGTGTCAAACATTGGCAACAAAATATCTCTGTGATGTTGATTAAGTCATAAAGAATTTGCCTATTTGACATATGACATTTTTTAAAACTAAGACATTGGGGCACATTTGCTAATACTGTCTAAGTTTTAGGCAGTGTAAACTCAGACAAGGCAGTCAGAACATGCGCCAAATTTATCAAAGTAGTGCTTGCTGTATGATAAATTTGGCGCATCTTGCTTCGACATTTTAGACACTTTTCTCTTCCTTGGTTGGCTTAATTTATGTCAGTTTTTGTGCGGCAAATTTTTGGCGCAATTTTGGCATATGGTGTCACACTTTACGCCATGTCTCTTTTCAGTTAGACCACACTTTTCCCTGTTAAGCCACACCCCTTGTTGAACGCGGCGCAAACTGTCTAAAACCGTTAATAAATGTAGCCAAAATTCGAGAGCATATGGATTAGTAAATCTGCCCTATTACGTCCTTGTGCTCCTATATTAAAATTTTGATAATTTATTTAGCTTTTCTAGCTGTGAAAGAAATCACCGAAACTTACGTTGTTTTTATTCAATTTTTTCATTGATTAAACAGTGTTAGGCTGGGTTCACACACACTATTTACGGACGTAATTCGGCCGTTTTAGCCCCGAATTACGTCCGAAAATGCGGCTCAAAAGCGTCGGCAAACATCTGCCCATTCATTTGAATGGGTCTTACGATGTTCTGTGCCGACGGTCATTTTTTTTACGCGCCGCTGTCAAAAGGCGGCGCGTAAAAAAGACGGCCGCGTCAAAGAAGTGCCTGTCACTTCTTCAGACGTTAATGGAGCCGTTTTCCATTGACTCCATGGAAAAACAGCTCCAATTACGTCCGTAATTGACGCAGCGAAAGACGCCTGCACATGCCATTACGGCTGAAATTACGGAGCTGTTTTCTCCTGAAAACAGCTCCGTAATTTCAGCTGTAACGGAGGCTGCCGTGTGAACATACCCTAAGGGTATGTTCACACGACTTGTTTTCGGATCTTTTTCGGGCCGACAAATCGGAAGCAGTACGCCTCCAAACATCTGCCCATTGACTTCAATGGGAAAAACGGCGTTCTGTTCAATGGGGCGTTTTTTTACGTGGCCATTTTGAAAAACGAAGTGCATGTCACTTCTTGGGCAGTTTTGGAGCTGTTTTTCTTTTTGACTCTATACAGCTTCAAAAACGGCCGTAAAAAACGCTGCGAAAAATTCGAGTTGCTAAAAAAACAGCTGAAAATCAGGAGCTGTTTTCCCTTGAAAACAGCTCCGTATTTTCAGACTTTTTTTAGTAAGCGTGTCAACATTCCCTTAGGGCTTATTTTTTTATTGGTACCATTTTTTGGTAAATGCGACTTTATGATCACTTTTTGTAAAACATGTTTTAGCGCTAAGGTGACTAGAAAACTGTGCTTCTGGCTTTTTAATTATTTTTTTCCTTACGGCACTCACCATGCGAGTTAAAGGGATTTTCCCGTCAGGGACATTTATGCCATATCCACAGAAACTGCATCTATCTCTAGAACGGGCCCCCTTAAACCCCGTTCTCTGTTTCGCTGTTCCCGCTGCGACTTTTCCGACCATGTACGCTGTTTACGTAACTCCCATAGAAGTGAATGGCAGTTACAGAAACCCCTTTAAATAGTGTTATGTTGTAATAGTTTGGATTTTTACGGACGCAACGATACCAATTTAGTTTTTTTTTAGATGACTTTTCTTTAGATTATTTTGGAAAATGTTTGTTTTTTTAACTTTAATATTTTATTAATCTTTGTACACTACTGAAAACTTTAACTATTTTACCACTTTTTTTTATTATTCCCCGTAGGGTATTTGAACCAGCGACCGTTAGATCGCGGGTACAATACACTGTAATACTAATATATCTCAGGGTATTGTCATTTTTACAGGCACCTGCTAAACAGGAGCAGAAAGAAGGCAGACTTGCGAGCCTTCATTAGGTTGCCATGACAGCCGTCAGCACCCCACGATCACTTCGCGAGGTGGGATGAAAGGCTGTCGGAGGAGGGCGCCCCCTTTTTCAAACGGCTTAGATGCCACTGTTGCTATTAACCGCAGCATTTAAGTGGTTAAACGGCCAGGATCAGAGTTCTCTCTGTTCTTGACCATTAGTACGAGGTGTGAGCTGTAATACGTATGGAGTGGGCTTAGCGCATGAGCCCGCTCCATATTTCAACCGTACGGGGACGTCCTGGTGCATCAAGGGGTTAAATATGTGCAGAGGTTACAATGAAAGGTAACAACTCTATTATTAGGCTGGAGGCAGATAATACAGAATCACACCATTGACAATAGATGATGGGACAGCTCACCTTTTCCTTCATACTCCCTCACGCTGTACTATTACTACCGGACAGAGCATGCCCACAATACACTCAAATAGAAGTCAATCAATTATTTTCTCATGGCCAGGGGCCTGCAGAAAAAAAAAAAATGTGCAGCTGCTTTTGCAGCAACTCAGGCAAAATGACTGCAGCCATAATCATGTAAAGAGGTAGAATAAAAAATAAACCTGAAATCAGTAAAGAAACACATAAGAAAAAATAATTCTAGTATATATTTTTAATTGGTAAAAAAATAAATTGTGCACAATAAAATGTAGGCCTTATGCATAAAAAACTGTTCCAAGGACTTCATTGTTGTCCATAGAAACTCATTTGTTTCCAGCTTTCATTTTCCTAGAGCTTATTATATTAAGATCAAACATCATGTACTGTCAATGATGTAGCAGCAATGCTGCACGCAACAGATGTCACCCTTTACCCTTAGGCCTCATGCACATGACCATAGTGTTTATTACTGTCCGCAAATACGAGCTGTAGTCATCCGCAAGTCATCGGCATATCTGTCACGCTCTTCGCAAATACGATCTGTAGAGCATCTGTAGTGCATCTGTATTTACGGATCTGCAAAAAGAAAGGGAGGCTACAAATGATGTCACCGACATGTCCTAACACCTTCGCTCAGGCGTCATTTTCCTGGGGAGCCCCCTGCCGTCACATAGCAACGCTTGCACAATTACGGACGGATACGGGTGCATATCCGTAGCCGTCCGCAATTTTGCATGCTTCCATAGAATTGAATTGGAGAGTTTGTGCCACATTTGCGGACAGAAATAGGACATGTTCTATATTTTGCAGATCATTTCTACGGCCCGGACACACATTCGTAAATATATGGAAAGGTATCCGTGGCCTATAGAAATTAATGGGTCCGCAGATTGCCCATAATTACGGATAAAAACTACTCTCGTGTGCATGGGGCCTTAAAATGTAGGTACCATGGCTCCTTTAAGATTGTTTCAAACACAGTGTACATACGGCTATGCCTGGCATTGCTGTTCAGCCCCATTCAAGTGGATGTCTTATCAACTAGAGCCACTTATCTCTGGGGAACTAAAGATACAGGGCGGAAAATAATCCATCTAATCCATGTTTCCCAATGATCGGACATGAAGGAAGCGTGTGGCAATAGTCTAAAATCTATCGCACACTTGAAAGGCCTGTTATGCAGTCACAGTGTACAAAGCATCTGTCCTGTATGTTTGGTTTTTTAATGTAGCATTAAGACTAAGGCTGGATTCACACGAGGTCATTACGTCCGTAATTGGACGTATTTTGGCCACATGTCCCGGACCGAACACAGTGCAGGGAGCCGGGCTCCTAGCATCATAGTTATGTACGACGCTAGGAGTCCCTGTTTTCAGTACGGGACAGTTGTCCGGCAGCGAGGCAGGGACTCCTAGCATCGTACATAAGTATGATGCTAGGAGCCCGGCTCCCTGCACTGTGTTCGGTCCGGGACTTGCGGCCGAAATACGTCAGTCAATTATGGACGTAATGACCTCATGTGAATCCAGCCTAAGGCTTCATGGTGGCATCGAGAGAATTGGATTGTGCTGCAGAACACAGCCACATTAATGGACATAACGTTGTGTTTGGGTCAACAGTGAAAGGGCTATTTCGTTGAGAGTTTTTCCCGATTACTGTGCATAAGGAGAAAACTTTTGATCAGTGGTGGGAAATCTGGTTTATCTGCTGCTCAGGAATACCTCAAATACTTTCTCACAGCGTGATGCGAGCGCCGCACCGCTTACAGCTTAAGGCTAGATGCACATGAACGTGACAGATTTCCGCGCGTAAAAAACGAGCGTGAATCTGTCCGCGTTCTGTGCGTTATTGCATCAGTGTGCTTTGCGAGTGGCGTGTGTTTTTCACGCTCTTATGTTTCGTTACAATAGAATTGATGTGCAAACCACGCACAGCACATGGTTGTGCATCCGTGTGTTGTGCGTGGTTTTCACGCACCCATTGACTTCAATGGGCGTGTAGGTGCGTGAAAACCCACCAATATAGGACATGCAGTGAGTTTCACCCAACGAAAACCCGCTGTGTGAAAAACAACGCATGTCTGAATCGCCCCATTGAATTGCATAGGTCCTTGTGACGGCCGTTGTTTTAACGGCCGTCACAAGGACGTATTACACGTTCGTGTGAATAAGGCCTACGTTTTACAAATAGTCCACCTCACCTGTACATAGCTTAAAATGCTGAAATCACCGTCTCCGACACTATCTTAGAGCGGCAGAAAGGTGGTGACGGAATCTCTATAATATTTACACATGCTAATCGATTATCAGGAGTTACTAGTGATCTAGAAGGATCTGTTAGGACTGTAGAGACCTTTTTTTCCTCTCTCTTTTGATATTCTGATATTATGTAAAAAGCATTGCATGCTCAAAATAAAACAGGACCACTTTGTGTATACTTTATGTATTACCTAAGATATCTTAAGCAAAAGAGATGTATATTCTTTAAATGCCAAGAAGATTGGAAAATGACCTGGCAGGAATTATCCATTTGTGGGGTAATTTGACTCCTTTTCATTCTTCCTCAATCTGATAATTGTATTACTGGTGGATAAACCTGCCTCACTTTTCGCCTCTTTGAAAGTGCGTCCCCGCTGACTATAACGCACTTTGCTCTAATATGAACTGACAGGCTGGGATATGCAGAGTAAGCTTCAAAACCTAGTAATTGTTTTTCTGAGAAAATAGGTTGGATCTGCTGGGTAATAGAACAGCGGCACTTATTAGTCGTCTTTGGGGCTGCCTACAGCACTGGGCTGACACCTGTCTAAAGTCTCTTTCTGCGCTCGCTAGCACTGATCCCTCTATTCTGTCTGTCACACTGTAGGAGGAAGAGACCTGAGGACCGAAACTTGAAAGGCCTCCCCCTGAACCTTGTCATGCTTTAGCTATTCACTGAGCCCTATATAAAAGCCATGAAAACAAAGATGAGTTTGGTGCTTTTCAAATGCGAATTGCAAGAAGTGTTAATGCAGAAGGGCAGTGGGGTTTTCTTTGTTTACATGCACAGGTGTTGAATAATTGAAAGGACAACTTCTAACAAACTACTGGAGCTTATTATGTAGATATATATCTATTTAATCTGAAGCACATGCACAGACAGTAGATTTTTCACTTCCTTTGAATAGCAAGTGGGTTTGTTTTCTCCTTGTATTGTCAGTAAATCAGATATTTACTTGTCTTAGGAAAGTAGATTCTCTTCCATTTTTACGTTTACGTTTTTTTTCCTTCTTTTTTTTTATAACTATAAATAGGGTAGTACTATTCAGACACTGGATTTGGTACAGGTGACTTCTACAGGGTGCACTTGTCATATAATTCTCATTATAGACCAAATGAAGGCAGGCAGTACATTTATGGCTAGGGCAACACCTGTTTTAGGTACGGTACTGTCACAAAGCGGGGTTGTGGACCCACTAGGCCGTACCGCCGTAGCGGGGAGGCAGCTGGCCACACAACAGGAAACCCCAGTAATACAATGTCCCGCACAAGGGTACCTGGTTAGTCTGGACAGTGGCCGCAGCTCTGGCACTGATGGAGATGGGTGCAGCAGATAACGCCAAATGTGGCGGATGACACAGGTGCCGCAGGTTGCACCAGACGTGGCGGATTCCTCTGGACGTGGCAGATGACACAGGACGTGGCGGATTCCTCTAGACGTGGCAGATGACACAGGACGTGGCGGATTTCTCCGGACGTGGCAGAGTCAATACTAAAGGCACAACACGGGAAACAGGAACAGGAACAAGGCACGGGAAACAACTCGAACGGGAAACACTAAGGGACCATTTTCAAGACAGACTGGGAAAACTAACAACGCTCAGGCAAGGATCAGAAGGCCTGGAGCCTTCTTATAGACCAGGAAATCGTGGCAGTTGATAAAAGAAACAGAACAAAACCTTACTGATGTACAGCGGCGATATCCTGGCTGTGGGGACAGCTGAAAATATGGGCAGTCACTCCAACCGAGATATGGATCCCCAACGACTGACACTGACCCTCACTTCTCATGGCATTTTAAACCCAGTTTTTTCCCTCCAGTTCACTGGCTGGTGATATCACTGAGAGGAGGCTGTTCATATGATAATGAAGCATACTCCTCCCATTACACAGTTGTATTTTTATAGAGAAACATAAACGTGATCATGTGTCCTTGCAGGAATGGCTACACCTTGCAGAAACATGGCTACACCTGTCTGACACTGCTTCCCCTGCTGCTCTATCTTATGGTGGTCTCCAGTTCTCTCATGCCCCTAGACCTGAGAACAGGCAGGGTGGAGGAGTAGGTATACTTCTTTCCCCACACTGCACTTTCCAGGTCATTCCCCTGGTCCCCTCACTCACATTTCCCTCTTTTGAAGTCCACACCCTCAGACTCTTTCACCCTTTTTCCCTCTGAGTGGCAGTTGTCTACCGCCCCCCGGGCTCACCCCTCCAATTCCTGGATCATTTTGCTGCCAGGCTTCCACAATTTCTATCCTCTGAAACACCCACTCTCATCATGGGTGACTTCAACATCCCCATTGTTAACCCAATCTCCTCATCTGCCTCCCAGTTTCTATCTTTAACCTCGTCCCTCGGTCTGTCACAACTTACTAACTCTCCTACACATGAAGACGGGCATTCACTTGACCTGGTCTTCTTCCGGCTCTGCTCAGTTTCTGACTTTATTAACTCTCCTCTCCCGCTTTCTGACCACAATCTTCTCTCCTTTACTATCAAATATTCTCTGCCTCCTCAGGTCATCCCTACATATCATACATACAGAAATCTACATGCCATTAACACTGTGAAACTCATAGACAGTCTACAGTCCTCATTGTCCCCTATCTCTTCCCTCTCCTGTCCCAATCTGGCTGCCAAACTTTACAATAACACTCTCAAAAATGCATTGGATGAAGCAGCCCCCCCTACACTCCGTACCACCCGACAAAGACGACGACAACCCTGGCACACGCCTCAATCCCGCTTTCTTCAGCGGTGCTTGAGATGTGCCGAACGACTGTGGAGAAAATCGCATTTGGATGCAGATTTCCTCCATTACAATTTATGCTCAAAACTTACAACTCTGCCCTTCACCGCGCCAAACAAGTCTACTTCACTTCTCTCATCTCCACACTATCTAACAATCCAAAACGCCTCTTTGATACTTTTCACTCCCTCCTTAGTCCTAAAGTGCAGACGCCAATCACAGATCTCAGTGCTGAAGACCTGGCCAATTATTTTAAAGTTAAAATTGTCAACATCCGGCATGATATTATCTCCCAGTCCCCTAGTAACATCGATCCCCTTCCCTCCCGCACTCTCAGCATTTGACCCAATAACTGAAGAAGAAGTCTTGAGGCTTCTCTCTTCTTCTCGTCCTACTACCTGCCCAAGTGATCCTGTCCCCTCACACCTCCTCCGGTCCCTCTCCCCAGCTGTCACTAGTCACCTGACTAAAATATTTAACCTCTCTCTTTCCTCTGGTATCTTTCCCACCGCTTTTAAACATGCCATTATAAACCCATTATTGAAAAAACCAACTCTTGACCCATCCAGCACTGCTAACTACCGACCAGTCTCTAATCTGCCCTTCATCTCCAAACTCCTGGAACGCTTGGTCTACTCTCGCCTTATCCGCTATCTCTCTGCTAACTCCATTCTTGACCCCTTACAATCTGGTTTCCGCACTCTACACTCCACAGAAACTGCCCTTACTAAAGTCTCAAATGATCTCTTGGCGGCTAAATCGGACGGTAAATCCTCTCTCCTGATTCTTTTGGATCTCTCTGCAGCCTTTGACACTGTAGACCACAAACTCCTACTTAACATGCTCCACTCTATTGGCCTCCAGGACGCGGCTCTCTCTTGGTTTTCCTCCTATCTCTCTGACCGCTCGTTCAGTGTGTCATTTGCTGGTTCCACTTCTTCTCCTCTTCCCCTTGATATCGGGGTTCCTCAGGGATCAGTCCTAGGTCCGCTGCTCTTTTCTCTCTACACAGCTCCTATTGGACAAACCATCAGCAGATTTGGCTTCCTGTACCATCTCTACGCTGATGACACCCAATTATATACCTCTTCCCGTGACATCACCCCTGCTCTAATACAAAACACCAGTGATTGTCTGTCCGCTGTCTCTAACATCATGTCCTCTCTCTATCTGAAACTGAATATTTCTAAAACTGAGCTCCTTGTGTTCCCACCATCTACTAACCTCCCTAAACCTGATGTCTCCATCTCTGTGTGTGGCACTATCATCACTCCTAAGCAGCACGCCCGCTGTCTCGGGGTTATTTTTGACTCAGATCTTTCCTTTACTCCTCACATACAATCATTTTCACGCTCCTGTCATTTTCACCTCAAAAACATCTCCAGAATCCGCTCTTTTCTTACGGAGGAAACTGCCAAAACTCTCATTGTTGCTCTGATTCACTCTCGTCTTGACTACTGTAACTCATTACTAGTCGGTCTTCCCCTCACTAAACTCTCCCCTCTCCAATCTATCCTCAATGCAGCAGCCAGGCTCATCTTTATGACCAACCGCTACACCAACGCCTCTAATCTGTGCCAGTCACTGCACTGGTTGCCCATCCCCTTCCGAATAAAATTCAAACTTATTACTCTCACCCACAAAGCTCTCCACAGTGCTGCACCTCCTTACATCTCCTCCCTCATCTCTGTCTACCACCCTACTCGGGCTCTACGTTCTGCCAACGACCTTAGATTAAAATCCTCCATAATCCGAACCTCCCACTACCGTCTCCAGGATTTCTCTCGTGCTGCACCAGTCCTCTGGAATGTGCTACCCCAGACAATCAGATTAATTCCCAATGTCCACAGTTTTAAACGTGCCCTGAAAACACATCTATTTAGACAGGCCTATAACATTCCCTAATCTGACTCCTTTCCATGGCCCTCCTTTTAGATTAGTCATCAGAATAAGATTCCCTCACACTCCTTCTCTTCATGTCCGTCATACACGGATACTGGCTGGTGACCGGCTCATGCAGCTTTATGTTACCACCGCATGTGTATAAAAATGGCCGGACCATTGCACAGAACAAACACTGTTACACTTTGTGTCTCCTTTACTTCCTCATAGATTGTAAGCTCTTGCGAGCAGGGTCCTCACTCCCCAGATTTGAATTGTAAATGAACTTTGTCACTATGTAATGTCTGATATTGTTTGTTTCATGTCCCCTCTAAATTGTAAAGTGCTGCGTAATATGTTGGCGCTATATAAATAAAGATTATTATTATTATTATTATTATTATTATTATTATTAATGATGACGATTTCCTTTGTGCGCGCACTGGCCCTTTAAGGCCAGGCACGAGCGTGCGCGCGCACCCTACGTGACACAGCAGACCGGAGCGTAAGTGAGCGCTGGCGTCTTCTAGGAAGGAGATGGGGACCAGCGCTCACGGGTCCATGGCTGCGGGCGTCGGGAGGTGAGTTAACCCGACGGCCCACGGCCATGGACGCTACAGGTACGTTTCACAACAGAAACTAGATGACGCAACTCAAGTTGCGTAACCTTTGCCTGCTCCAATAGAAGTCAACAAAGTTGTGCAACTGTTACACGTTGCACCAAACTTGCATCATAGCTAAGTTAAAGGGGTTTTCCGAGACTTTTATATTGATGGCCCATCTTTAGGATAGGTCATCAATATCAGATAAGTGGGGGTCTGACTACGGGCACCCCCACTAAGCAGCGGATTGAAGGGTGCGAGGGATAAAAGGGATTTTCCACCAGATAGTTATGGAATATTGATAGTCTATATCAGACTTGTCTGATTGGTGGGGTTCAACTGCTAAGAACCCCCAAAATTTCTAAAATGAAGGGACTTTGCTCCTCTTTTTACCCTTCTACTCTCATCAGCCACACTCACGGTCAGCCTCACAATAGGTTTCCCTATTGAATGTAATTTAGGTATGATTTATTTTTTTCCGACCTTCAGTTAATATTCAGATATTCATCAACTGACCTTCCTGATTATAAAAGATTGTAAAAAGTTTTGTTCTAGGTTTTCAGA